>NC_036857.1:7654250-7708869 GCF_002910315.2 Salvelinus sp. IW2-2015 | reverse complement strand
AGTACTGGCAAAGATTCACTAACAGAGTGCATTAACAAACGATTAGAGCTTGTTTAAGGAAATGTGTTTTTTTTCAATTCTCGATGGCTTGTAAACTCGTGCTAGAATTTGGTTCCTGATGGCCCTCTAGTCTTAAGGCGAGTGACTGCCGAAAAAATTTCGAACTAAGACAGGAGGGGCATTGCAAGGGACACGATTAGAAGCTAATGCTTTTAAGGGAAAAGTGTTTTTCTTTCAATTTACTGCTTGAAACTCGCTGGAGAGATGTAGCGTTCTTCCTCTAGTTTAAGCGGAGAAAGTACTTGCCAAAAAATTTCACAAGCAGGAGTGCATTAAGACGACGATTTATGGAAGCTGTGTTTACAGGAAGAAAGTGTTTTTTGTTTCAATTTCGATGGCTTGAAAACTCGCTGAAATTGAGGGGGTTCCTTAGCCTTCTAGGTAGTTAAGCAGACGGGCAAAAATGTTCCCACTAGGACAGAGGCTGCATTAACACTGGATTTAGAGCTATCGGTTTAAGGAAAAAGTGGTTTTTTTTTCAATTTCATGCTTCGAAACTCGCGTGAAATTAGCTGTTCCTAACGCCTCTAGCTTATAAAGCGGGAGCAATACTGGCAAGGGAATAAATTGATTCACTGTAGACAGAACGACTGCACTTAAAACACCGGATTTAGAGCTTGAAATCTTAAGGGAATAAGTGGTGGTTGTGTGTGATTCACATTTCATCGCATTGAAACTCGGGCGATGAAACTGTGGGTTCCTACTCCTCATGAGTATTAAGCCGAGTACTGCAAACCAAATTTCACTAACAGAGGTGCGAATTAAACCACGATTTAGATGCTTTGGTATAGGTTTAAGGAGTAGAAAAGTGTTTTTTTTCATACAATTCAATGACAATATCCTTATGGTGATCGAACTACGTGGCAAATAAAATGCAAATGAGAAATCATGAGTGTTAATCTTAAAAACAATCAATCACAATGTGTATCGTTTTAGGATTTTATGTTTTAACGATTCACGTCCTTCACAATCCGTTGAAGTCATTGTATCCTATGCATAAAAAATGATACGATGCCTTCTACATGGCTGTGTAATTAGGCGCCAAACCTGCGAAAATCGGCTACAGTGTGTAAATCAAATACTTGATTTTACTCCCCACTGTAGCTGGTAATGTGATAATATATAATTAGGAGACAGAAGAGTAGGATCTGAGTGATTCAGGATATATCAGGCATATGGGCTAAAACAAGATATAATTAGAGGACGGTGCGTGTAGAATGGTAGTTCTGGGGATCGTGTCATAAAATTTTAGTAGGAGGCGAGAATTAATAAGATCTAGCGATTCGGTCTTCGTCAAGACAGAATGAGACCGACAGTAAAGTTCTAGTTCTGGATCTTGTCGTTTATGAGAGTATAATTAACAGAGCTTGTTAGATTTTATAGCTGAGGAAAGGTGTTTTCTGCTTCTATTAATATAATTTTGAGACCAAGATTGGATCGGGAGATCTTAGGCTGGTCTATTCACATATAGTAAAGAGAAGAGGGCAATGCTGAAAACTCGATCTAGCGTGGACCTTTCTGAATAAGATTGGACTTCCTATAAATTACCTCTAGTTATAAGACGCATTAGATCTTAGCTGGTCTGTATAAAGTATCTGCTAATAAAACGAATGAGGGTGCAACCCCATAGAGACACACAACCTATAGACTTATTTCGCTGGGCCGTCTGCCATAAGTATACTAAACAGACACTGATGCAGCTGACTCAGATAAAGAGCTCCTATGCACTGAGTTGTTACAGAGTTGGTTTTTAAGGATAAGAGTGGGTTCTTGTTTTCATACATAGGGAAGTTTACTATGATGCGATAAATTGATAGATCTATGCATGGTCTTCTGTCGGTTCATAGAACTTGAAAGGTTTGGTATTGGAGCCTAGTACTACAGTATATCTCAGTCCTGATTCCTCGTAGTTACTACTGTGTACAGCTCCAATATACTAGAGGACAAAGTAAAATCTAGTGTAGTCTTTCGTAGTAGAATGAGAAGAGCGCTGATCTAGCTGGTCTGCCGATAATTATAATTGACGACAGATGTAGATCTAGCGCACGTTAGTCTGTCATAAGATGATATAGACTAGTAGCAGAAATAGATTCTAGCTGAGGATCTGTATATAACGATTAAACAGTATAATACAGCAGAAAAATGTAGGCCGCCTCTGGAACTGTCTGTACCAATAAGATCGTAATAGAGACAGTAATTCTAGGCGCTGGCAGGTATTCTGTCTAACTTATATAAGTCCAGACCGCACGAAATAGTTCTGTGAGCTCGGTATGATTCAGTAATTATTACAAGAAAGACAGAATACGATGTAGCTGGACTCTGTCATTTAAGAATACCATTGCAGAAGTTAGATCTAATTGCGTCTGGTTCGCTTAATATAATAGAGACATCAATATATATAGACTGGGTCATGTTCGGATAATTTAATAAAGACAGCCGTTTGTAGCTCTTTTGTTTCTGTCCTAATATATAATAGATAATTAGATCACGCTGCGCTTGATTGCATAATAATAGAGACAGTGTTCTAGGCTGGAATATTGTCAAAAGTACTATAATAGAGACAGCTTAATCTAGCTGGTCTTTCGTAGTTATTTGAGAGAGTTAGCATCTAGCCTGGGTCTGTCATAATATAATTGAGACAGTAGATAGAGCAGGTCTAACCATAATAATCATTAGAGACTGTAGATGTAGCTGAGCCTGCATAATATTACTAGAGATAGTTAAATCTATGTGTCTTTGTTAATATTAATAGAGACAGGGTAAATCTAGCTTGGTAGCAAGACATGACGACATCGTTCACGGTCCATTTTTTATTTACATTTGCGTTAAGTTGATTAACTAACGTGAATTAACGTGTACTCAACAAAACATTAATGTCATTGGATTTTATGTTAAACCTTGTTGTGAAAAAAAAGACAGAGATCTTACAGTTGATGACAATCAAGTTTTTCCACCGTTGCTTCAGTGTTCCTCTCTCATTACATTTTTTGGTTGAAAGGTGCGAGGGAAACAACTTGATTTCAACCAGTTTTTGGCCCAGTGGGTTTTAGCTGGAGGTATTCAACAAGAGCCCTAAACTTGAATCCCCATCTTTTTTTCCCTGGGGACCATACAATCAATCTACAGTAAAAATGATATCAACAATCTATTAATGCATAGCAGGAACAAAAGATTAAGATAACCTTTATTTTTCCGCAGTAGAGAAATCTGTGACGAAACAGAAACTGTTTTCCTTTTTTCTTCCGGTTGACCTTAGGTGGAGTTTTACAGGCAGTCATGTGTTAATGATCGCACAGCTACACCAGGCAGGGAGACACAGTTGGTGAGCAATGAGCATAGCTATGTCTGACAGATTCTATCTTCAGCACTTCATCACGATGTTTGTTTGGGTTATTTCTTCCAGAAATTAATTGGATACATCGCAAAGATTTTTACTGTATGAAACAGTGATCTAAGAAAACAATTACAACTGTTACTTTGAAAGACACATTACTTGCTTGTTTAAGAGAAAGAAGTCCAGTTGTGCTTTTTGTCCAATTTTTCAGGTTGCATTGACTTACTGTACAATTTTGATTACAACATGAGCAGATCGTGAGAACAGACCATACCACGATGTAAGAAGCTACTCTCTCTATCATTTTATGTGGTTTATGGGGCCAGCACCCAGCTTACATCTACTGCTCTCTACATCCTATATTATGACAGACCAGCTAGATCTACTGTCTCTATAATAGTATGACAGACCAGCTACATCTAATGTCTCTATTATAATATGGCAGACTAGCTAGAACTAATCTCTCTATTATATTATGACAGACCAGCTACATCTACTGTCTGTACTATATTATGACAGGCCAGCTACATCTACTGTATTTATTATTTTACAACAGACCAGCTAGATCTACTGTCTTTATTATATTGTGACAGACCAGCTAGATCTACTGTCTCTATTATAATATCGCAGACTAGCTAGATCTACTGTCTGTACTATATTATGACAGACCAGCTAGATCTACTGTCTCTACTTATTTATGACAGACCAGCTAGATCTATTATATCTATTATATTACGAAAAACCAGCTATATTTACTGTCTCTAGTATATTATGACAGACCAGCTACAACTACTGTCTCTAAAATATTACGACAGACCATCTATATCTATTGTCTCTATTATAATACGACAGACTAGCTAGATCTACTGTCTCTATTATAATATGGCAGACTAGCTAGATCTACTGTCTCTACTATATTATGAAAGACCAGCTAGATCTACTGTCTCTATTATATTATGNCTAGATCTACTGTCTCTATTATATTATGACAGACCAGGCTAGATCGACTGTCTCAATTATATTTTGACAGACCAGCTAGATCTACTGCCTCTACTATATTATGACAGACCAGCTATATCTATTATCTCTATTAATTATGACAGACCAGCTACATCTGCTATATTTATTATATTACGACAGACCAGCTACATCTACTGTCTCTAATATATTATGACAGACCAGCTACATCTACTGTCTCTAAAATATTACGACAGACAATCTAGATCTATTGTCTCTATTATATTACGACAGACCAGCTAGATCTACTGTCTCTATTAGTATTATGCAGACCCAACTAGATTACTGTCTCTATTATATTATGACAGACAAGGTATGATCGACTGTCTCCAATATATCTTTGACAGACCAGCTAATCTACTGCCCTCTACTATTATGGACAGACCACACTATACTATTCCATTATCTATTAATGCACCAACAGTTACATCTGCAATTTATTATCTATCAGACCACGACAGCTACATCTACTGTTCTACAATATTCACGACAGCCATCTAGATCTATTGTCTTATTTATATTTACGACAGACCAGCTAGATCTACTTCTCTATTAGATTTGGCAGAAACTAGGATCTACTGTCTCTATTATATTATGGCAGACCGGCTGGATCCACTGTCTCTATTTTATTGTGACATACCAGCTGTATCTACTGCCTTTAGTATATTGTGACAGACCAGCTAGATCTATTATCTCAATTAAATTATGACAGTCCAGCTACATCTACTTTCTGTATTATATTACAACAGACCAGCTATATCTACTGTCTCTATTAAATTACGACAGACCAACAAGATCTACTGTCTCTATAATATTATGACAGACCAGCTACATCTACTGTCTCTAATGTATTACGACAGACTGTCTATATCTATATTGTCTCTATTATATTACGACCGACCAGCTTGATCTACTGTCTCTATTATATTTTGGCAGACTAGCTAGATCTACTGTCTCTACTATATTATGACAGACCAGCTATATTTACTGTCTCTATAATATTATGACAGACCAGCTACATCTACTGTCTATAATATATTAGAACAGACATCTATAATCTATTGCCTCTATTATTTTACGACCGACCAGCTAGATCTACTGTTCATTATATTTTGGCAGACTAGCTAGATCTCTGTCTCTACTATATTATGACAGACCAGCTATACTACTGTCTCTATAATATATATGACAGACCAGCTAGATCTACTGTCTACTTATATTTATTTATACGAAAAACCCCTAAAGCCTAAGAAAAAAAAAAAAAAAAATCTTTTATTTTTTTAAAAAATATCTATTATATTACGAAAAACCAGCTAGATTTACTGTCTCTAGTATATTATGACAGACCAGCTAGATCTACTGTCTCATATCATGGCAGACCAGCTGTATCTACTGCCTTTAGTATATTGTGACAGACCAGCTAGATCTAATATCTCAATTAAATTATGACAGTCCAGCTACATCTACTTTCTGTATTATATTACAACAGACCAGCTATATCTACTGTCTCTATTAAATTACGACATACCAGATAGYTCTACTCTCTCTATATTATGTTATGGCAGACCAGCTACATCTACTGTCTCTACTATATTATGACAGACCAGCTAGATCTATTATATTATGACAGACCAGCTAGATCTACTGTCTCTATTATATTATGGCAGACCAGCTATATCTACTGTCTCTATTATATTACGACAGACCAGCTGGATTTGCTGTCTCTATTATATTATGGCAGACCAGCTAGATCTACTCTCTCAATTATACGACGAAAGACCAGCTAAGCTTATGGCGAACAAGGAGATCTCAGGGATGCAGTCATTGCTTTGAGCTACTACCTGGCTCTAAAGAGCTACACCTCGGCTTTGGCACGCAATACACTCTTAAAGGGGAATTTCACCCTGGGGAAATCTGGCCATGTTTTCATCATGTCCGAGGTATTTCTAGGACAGTTAGGTGTGTTTCACATATAATTGCCCAGGAGGAAGGCAGGTCTGGGCTTCGTGCGCTGAATGATACACCCTTAGACGGCTTCCGGTGCATTGATGGGGGAGCAAGATCTAAAAAGAAATGTAGTCATGCATAGATAATAAACAGCGAGTAGCAGCAGTGTAAAAACAATGTGGAGGAGGGGTCAATGTAAATAACCGATTGCTGCCCACACCCGCTCGCCTGTCTAGCATCACTACTCTGGACGGTTCTGACTTAAAATATGTGGACAACTACAAATACCTAGGTGTCTGGTTAGACTGTAAACTCTCCTTCCAGACTCACATTAAGCATCTCCTATCCAAAATTAAATCTAGAATTGGCTTCCTATTTTGCAACAAAGCATCCTTCACTCATGCTGCCAACATACCCTCGTTAAACTGACTATCCTACCGATCCTTGACTTCGACGATGTCATTTACAAAATAGCCTCCAACACTCTACTCAGCAAATTGGATGTAGTCTATCACAGTGCCATCCGTTTTGTCCCCAAAGCCCCATATACTACCCACCACTGTGACCTGTATGCTCTCGTTGGCTGGCCCTCGCTTCATATTCGTCGCAAAACCCACTGGCTCCAGGTCATCTATAAGTCTTTGCTAGGTAAAGCCCCGCCTTATCTCAGCTCACTGGTCACCATAGCAGCACACACCTGTAGCACGCGCTCCAGCAGGTATATTTCACTGGTCATCCCCAAATCCAACTCCTCCTTTCCTTCCAGTTCTCTGCTGCCAATGACTGGAACGAATTGCAAAAAGCACTGTAGCTGGAGTCTTATATCTCCCTCAATAACTTTAAGCATCAGCTGTCAGAGCAGCTTACCGATCATTGCACCTGTACACAGCCCATCTGTAAATAGCCCACCCAACTACCTCATCCCCATATTGTTATTTATTCTTTTGCTCCTTTGCACCCTATTATCTCTACTTGCACATTCATCTTCTGTACATCTATCACTCCAGTGTTTAATTGCTAAATTGTAATTATTTTGCCACTATGGCCTATTTATTGCCTTACCTCCGTAATATTACTACCTTTACACACATTGTATATAGATTTTTCTATTGTGTTATTGACTGTTTGTTTGTTTATTCCATGTGTAACTCTGTGTTGTTTGTGTCGCACTGCTTTGCTTATCTTGGCCAGGTCGCAGTTGTAAATGAGAACTTGTTCTCAACTAGCCTACCTGGTTAAATAAAGGTGAAAAAAAATTGTCTTGGTGGACATTTGATTATTTGTTCAGCAGTCTTATGACTTCGTAGTGGAAGCTGTTAAGGCCTTTTGGTCCTAGACTTGGCTCTCTGGTACCGCTTGCCGTGCGGTAGCAGAGAGAACAGTCTATGACTTGGGTGACAATTTGACAATTGTTTGGGCCTTCCTCTGACACCGCCTAGTATATAGTTCCTGGATGTCAGGAAGCTTGGCCCCAGTGATGTACTGGGCTGTACGCACCGCCCTCTGTTGCTCCTTACCGAGCAGAGCAAAATAATCCACCTTACCGAGCAGATATCGAGCAGTTGCCATGTCATGCGGTGATGCAACCGGTCAGGATGCTCTCGATGGTGCAGCTGTAGAACTTATTGAGGATGTGGAGACCCATGCTGCCAAATTTTTTCAGTCTCCTGAGGGGGAAAAGGTGTTGTCGTGCCCTCTTCACGACTGTCTTGGTGTGCTTGGACCATGTTAGTTTGTTGGTGATGTGGACACCAAGGAAATTGAAACTCTCGACCCGCTCCACTTCAACCACGTTGATGTTAATGGGGTCCTGTTCGGCCCTCCTTTTCCTATAGTCCATGATCAGCTCCTTTGTCTTGCTCACACTGCCAGGTCTTTGACCTCCTCCCTATAGGCTGTCTCATCGTTGTCGGTGATCAGGCCTACCACTGTTGTGTCGTTAGCAAACTTAATGATGGTGTTGGAGTTGTGCTTGGCCACGCAGATGTGGGTGAACAGGGAGTACAGGAGGGGACTTAGCACACACCCCTGAGGGGCCCCAGTGTTGAGGATCAGCGTGGCAGACATGTTGTTGCCTACCCGTGTGGCTCAGTTGGTAGAGCATGGCGCTTGCAACGCCAGGGTTGTGGGTTCATTCCCCACGGGGGGACCAGGATGAATATGTATGAACTTTCCAATTTGTAAGTCGCTCTGGATAAGAGCGTCTGCTAAATGACTTAAATGTAAATGTAAAATGTACCCTTAAATCGATCAGTCAGATTTTTGTTTTCACTGAATCTCCATTTGGATATTGGTTAGGCTACAATTAGGCTGTAGAAATGTTAGCTAAGTTGAGGTGAGTACTGCTCATGTTCATCTGGTCTAGTTGGCTCATTTATTACAACATTTTGCCAGCATGTTATGTAGTTTAACAAGTGGATTATTTTGCTCTTCAGTCGCTTAGTAGTCTAGGCCTACTCCCGACCAAAAACCTGTGACTTCACTGACTTGTCAATCAATGTGATTTTGTTTAATTGAATCTCCATCTGTATTTGGTGTCTGGCAGGGCATATAAGTGTAGGTGCTATAGATCATCTATCACTGATCAGAAACATTTAGCATGCAATAATCCAGCCCAAATCAAGTGAAGGCCTATTATTTTGCTTGATCACGTATAGGCTACTCCAAAAGCCTGCAGAGGTTGTGGAATATGAACACAAGACTCACATGCTTTTGAAAATAGGATTGATATMATTTACTATTGGTATCTTGATAAAGATACTCTCAATGTAAGACCCTACCTATGCTTGCTCTCTAAGAAAGTGGAGTGAGGGTAGGAAAGAGATGACACGTGGGCTTTGTTTCAAAATATCACTTTTTTATATGACAGCAGTTCCACATGTTCCAATGACACAGGTTGTGTGGAAAAATATGATTTGTATTTTATTCTGTTATATTCCATTATATTCTTAATAGAAAATATATGTGTGTTGACTGCAGTGGCGATTTTAGCATGTAAATCTTGGTGGGGCAAACTAAAAACATGTTTTTTTTATACATGCCAGCAAAGCCACAGCACAACGCTAAACAATACATTAATTGGACTATAACGATGACAAACGGTGCCCACAAACTGTTAGGGCCTAAATAAAGCTGTCCCAACAGCAGAGTCCCTACAGCTGTCCCAACACCTTACCACTTTTACACCTGGCTATCAGCGGAGCCTTGTCTGGCAGCGAAACAGTTAATTCAGCCTCATTTACTGCCTTTTAAAAAAACATAGCTGATATGGCTGACTTGCTTAAACAAATGTGGTTTCTACTGACAATTGAGATGTACAAACTATGGCATAAGGGGACGACGAGCAGATAAGAGGCAATCCGTAATTTCGATTAAGACATTAATGAGCGAGCTAGGATGGACGTAGTCAATATAACAATTTTTTCAGCACTTTTGAAATGTACAGCAACAGAATTCAGTACAGTATTCTCCCTGTACACCAAGTCAGAAACGTAGGATACATAAAGAGGGCATATAAGCTGACAATGAAAACTCTTACAATATTTGACAATGACATTTCTCTAAAACAGGCTATAGGCTACATGCACCACCAAGTCAGAACAGTAGGCTAAATTATGAGGGAAAAAGGGACCCAATTATTAGGATGAGGCACATGGGCTGCTAACACTTAATATTACTTTCTTAGCTACAGTACACATATCTCCCTGGCATATTACATAATTTATGCAGCAGCATACAATAACTTTTTGGACTCACCTTGTTTTGCTGTGCTCACTTGAACAGGAAGGTGGTGCGGCAGTCCTTCGTGGGCAAATTTTCTTAATCAAACTTTGTCATCAAAGTCTGGCATTCTCTGGTTTTATGGTGCTTTCAAGACAACTAGGCACTCAAGGTTGAATCATGATGTTAGTGATCTTCAGGTCAGAGCTGTAGAAAGAGGCCCAAGTTGGAATTCCGAGTTGGATGACCGTTCAAAACGTATTTTCCCAGTCGGAGCTCATTTTTTTCAGAGTTCCCAGTTGTCTTGAACTCTGAGATTTCCCAGTTCTGAGTGTCCAGTTGTTATAAAAGCGGCAGAAGTCAAGCTGGATCGACAGCATTGCCAATGTTGAGTGTTTATCCTTTTAAGCTTGGAAAAGAGACCCTTAAACCCAGACTTGGATCACCAATCCACTACACTGAATAGCAGGCTAGTGATTACTTTGCAATGCTTGCAGTTTTTATTTTATTTATTTTATTTAACTAGGCAAGTCAGTTAAGAACAAATTCTTATTTACAATGACGGCCTACCCAGACCAAACCGTCCCTTAACCCGGATGTGCGCCGCCCAATGGGACACCCGATCACGGCCAGTTGTGATACAGCCTGTGATCGAACCCAGGTCTGTAGTGACGCCTCTAGCGCTGCGATGCAGTGCCTTAGACCGCTGTGCCACTGATTCCTTCTAAACCACTCATTGTTGAATTTGCGACTTCCAACTTGTTGTGTAATGTTTATGTCCAATGGCCGATGAGCACCGATAACTTTTTTTAGCTGAACAGGTGGGGCTCAGAACAAGTGGGGCTCTGCCCCATCTGCCCTGAGTGACCCGGTCGCCAATGGTTGACTGTGATCGGGGTAGGTGTGTCTTGTCCGTTTAGTGAACAAAATAATTAACTATTAATTTAATTCATTTGAAAGTAACATAATTAGATAAAAAAATATGCTGTTCTATTGTTTTGAAAAATCTATATATTAGTCTTATAATCTTTCTTAGGACCTGTCTAAACAAATACATTTGCGCACGAGATGTATAAAAGGCTTATGCAGGCAAGAATGTGGTAAAAATGGGCCTCTTTGTATGGGGGTCATTTAAACATTGCCCATTTTCTTTGGCAGGAAAAATATCGTAAATCCTATGTGAAAGCAGTAATAAGAGTGAACTCTGGAGATGCTCCTTGTCACTGATCCATTGAACAGATTACGTTGGCATGCTGAGAGGATTGGGCATCTAAAATGGATTACACTGCTTGACTTTTTTCCCCAACACAAACCTGCTTAAGCGCTTTGATGAGAGAAAAAATATAACATTCATGAGGACGAAGCCAGATCAGATTTTTTGGCCTGATCCTGACCTCCTGGGATTGATGTGGTTGAGTCATGATTAGGTGACAGGCATTTGAGGACAAAATGGACACTAGAGAGATGTATCACAGCCGCCCCATATAATACAGTGCTATATAGCAATAGTCCAAAAGTGGCTTCCTTTCCTAATTTCCTTTCCTTTATCTGCACTTGTGTAAGAGCTAGACATACAGTACCAGTCAAAAGTTTGGACACACCTACTCATTCAAGGGTTTTTTCTTTATTTTTACTATTTTCTACATTGTAGAATAATAGTGAAGACATCAACACTATGAAATAACACATATGGAAACATGTAGTAACCAAAAAAGTGTTAAACAGATCAAAATATATTTTATATTTGAGATTCTTCAATGTAGCCACCCTTTGCCTTGATGAGAGCTTTGCACACTCTTGGCATTCTCTCAACCAGCTTCATGAGGTAGTCACATGGAATGCATTTAAATTAACAGGTGTGCCTTGTTAAAGCTGGTATTTAAATTAGTTACAGTAACTCTTGCTTTCACCTATCCTGTTTTTATTTAATTTTAGTAAGTGATTCGTCCAGAAACAAGTGCAGGAATGGAAACAAGGAGAAGAGACCACTGAGACACCCCATGCTAAGATTGTGAATAGTATTTTCGCTGTACCTGGGAACAACCCAATGGGCAAAAACTGGTTGAATCAACTTTGTTTCCACGTCATTTCATCACCCCAAAATCAATATGATGACATTGAATCAACGTGGAAAACTCATTGGATTTGTCAAAGGTTATCAAGGTAAGGGCATTTCGTCTTTTTTTCAGCAAAATGTTTACATAAATCCAATGGCATGGTGACATGTATTGTTGATTTCCCGATACTTGACAACTCTACCAAATGTAAACCAAAACTAGACGTTGAACTCACGTCTGTACCCAGTGGGAAGGCCTGTGTCTAGAATCTAATCTGGGAGTTTACCACCTCGACAGGCAGATAAATGGGCTTTATGTTCAGCAGAACACTGCAGAGGCCTGTTCTCTGGAATTCTATCTGGCATCAAAACCCCTTTAAATCCCTTTGTTCCCCTGAGTCTAGTTTCAGTGAGTAACCAGGGCTCTAATGGAGACTTTATCACTAAAATGGATTTTTAAACCCAGATGACTTCATTTGGGTACAGTCCAGACTTAATAGCAGCGTCCTGAAAATACTTTGGTGACGTGGAGCAGAAAAAGAGAGGGCAGAGAGAGCGGAGAAAGGAGAGAGAAGGGAGAAATACAAGCATAGTAATTCCTGAATTGCAGCCCCTGCTTGACCAACAGATATACAGCTCTTCATTAGGTTGAATATCTACTGTACAGCACAGAGCTCTTCCAGGTGCCCTGAACCTTGTCCATCTCTCCTCCCATGTCCCAGTTCTTCTCCATTATGCTTATCCATCGTAAAATCCCCCAGACAATTCTCAATGGAAATCCCAATAATATTTAACAGGTTAGAATGTGCTGCTACAGATATCAGATCTTAATTTGACCCTTTTCATTACAGGAGAAAAATAATCCTGCAACAGGAGGATTTGAATATCTGAATAAATATTTAGAATCAGCGCCAGCGGGCAGCTGGAAGCGGTGTTTCTTTACAATGCAGTACCATACCTATGTAGCGGATATGAGTTGGGCATGGTTGCGCACATGATGATGTAGCCTTGCCTGCAAACTTAAAAGTCAGTGCCTGCCCTCAGACCAAGAGGGAATAGACCAGTCTAAGATGTGGGTTGCTCCCGGGGGATATCCAGGTTCATATCCTGTGTGTTACACCTACGTTGTGCAGGCTACAGTCGCTTCTCATGTGAATTCTTATGTGGATCATAATAAATTAACATAATTGTAGGGGGTAGATGTATTTTTTGTTAAGGAAAATCTGTTTATTAAAAAAATATATATATTTTATTATATGTTCAAGCAGTAGGCAGAATAAATGATTGGTTGCATCAGTGCCTGTGTGGTCTAACGTTTACAACCCCCAGCACACATAACCTACGCCAGATCTGACATGAGTTTGAATCTGGCCCCCTGCCCTTTGACTCTCCATCCCACTATTTTCCCTGTCTTTTCTATCTCTTCAATTAAAGCAAAAAAATAACTTCCATTAGTTTATATAGCCTATAGACTACATTAGGCCCACAATTAAAGTGCATTAATTTCAATGTTTTTCTATGTTTTCAAGAAGTAAAACGAATAGTCTGATCATTTACACATCAAAGAAAAGTGTCTCAGCTCAACTAAATCCTCTTTGGATAGGATAAAATGCATAAATATCTTGACAGGTTTACGAAATGATATACTAAAGCCACTCAATATAGACATTCAATCCACACCAAAGACCAGAACTATATTGACAAATTATACATAGCCTAACTATAAAACGTGGGCGGACATCCACACTGGAGGAAAGTAGACCTACATCTGTCAATCAACTGATGGCCCAAATCAGCTCATCAACTCAGCCAGGGAAACATAAACAGTAGCCTATTATCGTTTTTTACACCTTTCATTATGTGACAATGGATAGGCTATTAGGTAGCTTACAGAATGTAGCCTATTGGAATATAATTAAATAACAAGGGGCCTATTGCAACCATCGAGGGCACTAAATCAGTCGTCACCAACCTTTTCTGAGTCAAGATCACTTTCTGACTCAAAATGTAAGCCGAGATCTACCGCTTAAATTATTTTTAAACATGAGCCTATGCAACATTAACCAATTTGTGCAGTAGGCTATAGGCCCAATACATTATCACTGCAAATTGGCTATGCTTGAATTGTCCAGCCAATGTTGTTCTTCTCAAACCGTTTAGAAATTACATTTAAAAAATGTAGGTGTATGATCACACTGGTAATAGATKATTTGTTTTATTACTTTTTTTCCGGACTGATGGTCTGCATCTGATGGTCAGTCTGAGGAGAGGGAGCAGCTGTGAGGCTGACTCTCACCCGACTAACCGCCCCTCCGCTCTCCCTCCTGCCGCTGAGAAACAGGGACAGTCTTCCAGCTGATGGCGAAACTCAAGTCGTACTGCATTATTTCTACCTAATGCACCAATTCATTACTCCTATGACCAGAGAAACTGAAATATTCCTTGATATTAAAAAATACACAAATCTCTAATAATAACAACACAAGCTTATCGGAACACTTTGCTAAACTCATTCATTGCAGCTGCAGTGCTGTTTGTAGCATGTGGAAGTAGGGAGAACGCACATTTTATGGCTTATAAAAGTGTTGAACAAAGTTTTGACAGTGCTGAATAACAACTTAAACATGAACTTACTCATAAAAACAGCAGCTCTATGCTGTATTCATTGAGTCTGTCTAGTCATGGTTTTAAGCATTTTGAAATGTCACAATATCAACTTTGCTGTGCATTCGAGGCTTATTTTTTACAGTCTATGGCTCAAGGAAACTGCAGACACGGTGATCAGAGCTATCTGATTGGCCAGCGGTAGACCTATAGGTGCACTTGGTTTGCTCTCTGGGCCTGCCGGGTAGGCGGAGTTCTACTCTCAGACACATGAAATGGTTCAAAATGAGAACACTTTGCCCTTTTCAGGGGTGCTAGGGCTGCTGAATCAAGTGCACCTACCGCCAACAGCGCAAAACAAKTAAAAAAATAGGAATGCACTGCTTTATCGTTGGGTTTTTTACAGAAATGTTTGGTGATCGACCAGGAATGCCTTGGAGATTGACCAGTCGATCGCAATCTACCGGATGGTGACCGCTGCACTATATTATCGCCAGCTGATGTCTCATTAAACATTTAATAGGCGCTAAATTATGCTAAATTCACCCACACAGCTGATCTCAAATGCAACCATTAATGGTACCTCACTACCGCTCCCTAAAATATGATGGCAATTTTACCTTAGTCCTGCTTGAAACCAACGTCTTTCAAGATTTGTTCGCCCTGTTGTTGGTTTTGTCATCGGAACATCTTAGTCCTTTTTGAACAGACTAAGGGCGATTTATCTATTTGACAAGCATTCCTTACACTATAAATAAAGTATTTTTACTCTACTATGGCAATACCTAACACTTTGTATGAATGGAAACTAATGTTGGTGTTGCCTACTGTTGTGAGTTTATTAGTTTCTTATTTATGTTATCCAAAGGTTTCTGTCCGGTATGGTCATTTCTTATCAAGATCGGGGGTAAAATATCCTTGGAGTGTCCATATTTGAAATGTGTAACTAAATCTAGTCCATTTGTGCCGGAATCAAACCCACGCCTACACGGCAGGCCTATATGTATGCGCTGAAGGCAGATGATAGGATACACTTCACACTTGTATTTCATAGCCTAGTGGAGACCAATATATATCTTGTGTTATAAAACGACAGTTGTAATGGCTGCATTTCAGATACATGTTTGTATGTTGCAGTAATAGGTTCTAGTCCTAGCGTTTGAGCAAACGAGAGAAAATTGTTTTGATAGCAAGCCCCTGATCCCAATGACTCGACTACCCCCGCATCGAGAGAAAAATAACTACAAATTTTTAGGGACTTACAAGGCTCATTTAAATTTCCTGATGCAACAGGGGAATTCTCTGTGGCAAAAGAGTGATCAAGTTAAGATCCGACATCTGTATCAACAGTTATGCAACACATTGCAAAGTAATGGCTACCTCCCCTCCTAGTACAGTTTCTGATGATGAATAGGGTTGACCTTTAGAAAGACGCCTAACACCAGCTGTGGGGAAACACTACACCATGGGTTGCTCCCGGCTGTATACTATAAGGGAAAAGATGAGGGATCATAATGTTACCGTCTGAAGCCCACTATAAGCCGCGTGTCTAAAGGTCTCCTCTCAGCCTCAGCCTTGGGCATTACTTTACACTGTGTGTGCGTGTGCGTGTATTTGTGTGGTGTGTGTGTGTGCATACGTTCGTGTCTCAGCATGTGCTTGCTTGAGTGAGTGTGCGTGAGTACATATGCCTCTATGCTTTCAGATGTATTTCATACCAGAGCTAGCTGTTGCAAATTGCACTTTCATGATGTACTGCTCTTTGGAATCCTGATTATGGTGACAATAGTGAATTATGTATGTTTGCTGTGAGCAGTTGTGGCTGGAGAGAAGAGCTAATCACGCTGCTCTGAATTCTGATAAAGGTGCTGGCATTTCAGGGCCAGGCTACAGGGAAAAGCATGCTAATTATGTCTAACGATATGAAGCTACTGTATGATTTGATGTGCTTATTAACAATCACAACTGTCACTATCTACAGTAAGTATGATATGAAATATGGCTAGTGAAGACATTTTAGAGCATTCACATCTAAGTTCAATGGCCTTTAATCCATGACATGAAATCCATAATTTCAGTGCAGTTTTCGAAGTTCCACTCAAAGTAGGTGAACAATGTTTTGTTTGAGTAATAAGCACATGTATTTATACAGGATGAGTTCCTCCTTCAATGTCCTAACAGTAGCTTGCCATTTGGAAGATGAGTCATACAAGATTCATTGCCAGCAATCCAGAATTGACTTTGCATGAAAGTTCTGCATATTTCTAAACTTTGCACCCTAATAGTTAGGAGCAGTGTCTTAACTAATGACTTCTTGAAACCAAACACACATTTCCCAGTAATAATTCAAATGGAATTTCAGTTGTAAAATAGATTATCTAAATGTCAGCTATCTTCCCCAGTCTGTATCATTCACACACACACACCATGCATACGTATGATACATCTATTTTGGGTTAGGAGATGAGTGGGTATTTCGCACAGAGAGACACACCAGCGAGATACAAATCAATGAGAGGGGAGCTCTTTTTAATGAAAACATACAATTCTTCTTTAGCTATGAGCATGCACATTTGGAGCCATGCACTATTTCCACTGTGAGGCTGAATTAAACGCAGCTGCATCAAACTCAAACATGCTTTGATGCTGCAGTCATGGAAGAATGTTCCATTTTCTTTTTTTCCCCTTATCCAGGAAAAACAGTTTGCTTTTTGAATGAACAGAGCCAAGATAGTGTGTGTGTATCTGAGCTAGCTAGCTAGCGTTGTCCCAGTAAGTGTCTCCTTCACATGCCACTGGACTGATACTGTGCATAAGTGTGATGTGTACGCATCCTGATTGTCATCCTGAATATCTCTCACAGTCTGTTTTATAATTCATCAGCCGAGACTCCTTCCACCTCCCTTCTCTGGGCTATTTATAGACCTGCCTCACTCTTAATTCATTTACAGACCTCTTTTCTCTCCATCTAGGCTGTTACAGCACAACAGCGCCTTTATGTTCTCATCAAAAAGCGCTCTCTCACTCCATCTCTCTCTCTCCATCTCTCTCTCTGTCTTTCATTCAGTCTTCCCCCTGTCTCCCGCTGACACACTCTCCCTCTCTTTCTCTCCATCATTCTCTCCTCTCTCTCTCTCTCTCTCTCTCTCTCTCTCTCTCTCTCTCTCTCTCTCTTTGTCCATCTCTCTTTCTCTCTCTCAATCTCTCTTCATCTCCCTCTCTTTCTTGTTCAGTCTCTTCCTATCCATTTCCTCTAGGCCTTGGAGGAAAAAAAGTGGGAACCCTGTTGTTCCTTAAGAGAGGGAGCATAGGATATCTGTCAGATTTCCCTGTAAAAAGGGGCAGAGTGTACTAGGATTTCACATACAGTATGCATGTACTGTAGATTACACTCACTCAGTAGGCACTTATCATGTCTGGAAAGTCTTGATAATTCATAATTCATACTCCAGATTACGCACATTGTTAGACCCCTTATTAATGTATTAATATTTTATGAGCATTCGCTCTTCCACAAAGAGGAAGTCAAACTTTTCATAATTTGATACATCTGGAATTTCTTCTCTGAACTAGCTGAGAAGTGTAAGGATAATCTTCAACACTTCACATTCTACAATGACATAGAACAACCGATTATCTAGATCTGAGAGAATGAACAATGCCGTTGCATTCCAGCAGTATTATTAGGAGCAGTGAATCCATACGTTGTTAACAGTGTGTTTAATTGCGGTGGCCTTGCCTAAATGGCCCCTCAGACTGCTGGCCTCACCATGTCTCTGAGGTCTCTGAAATCAAAGCCGGAGCCCCTGATTCTCATTCCTCTCTCTGCCTCGCCTTTATTTTGCCCAGTTCAGCTCATTACCACCCTACAAACGCTGCATATTCCACATTGTGTAGTTGAATCTTATGTCCTTTAATGTTCTCAGACTTCTAATATCACACTCGCACAAAACGCCTGCCTACTACATTTCCATTCACCCGATTCCTCTGCCCCCCCCCTCTTTCTCTCCTCTGTCTCTTTCTCTATACCTATCTAATTTTATTTATGGAACCTGGTGTATATTGGAAGAATCTCCTGTCTTTTTCCATACAGGGACTTATGTAAAGGCAGACAGGCAATGTAAGAGGAAGATGGCTRCGGAATAGGTGCATTAAAAAATGTGTCAAGGTAAAAAGATGTTCTAATCAGAGAGCTCTTGTCAGAGATGTTCCTGTTCTTCCAAGGCCTGGAGGATGACTCAGTGTGTAGGCTTGGTGCTGTCTCTACTGTCTCTGCTGCCTGTGCTGCCCTCGTGGAACTTAACCATCCTCTCCTTTCAGCAAGGGGATGAGGGACCTGTTGTATATACAGGCGCTTTAGGGAGAAGTTGGTCGTAGACACAGATCTAGAATCTTTACCAATCTAGGGAGGATGGATACAACTGACCTTAGATCAGTAGGGGGCAAGTTCATCCTACTCGTAGACAGTCAGTCTGAAAATATATTCTGAGCTCACTCCTTATGCTCTTTATTGACATTCCCATATTTCATCCTTATTGACAGTGGCCATCAATCTTTTATTCAACCATAATTGGAGAAAGAAGAATTGTCCTGTATGAATCTCCTGCGGCAGACATTCAATAGGATGTCCACGAGAATGACTATGTAAATTAAGGAAGAGTGTGATTGAAGCATGTGTTATCATGCATGCAATATTATTTATCTATATGATATTAGATATGTATATAAGGGGATATAACTGGGGTAGTCTCCATGGAGATGACATGATTATGATGTCATGGTATATAGTATTGACATTATAAAAAGTCAAATCCATATAATGGAACCAAGATTTACATATGCTGTAGGTAGATGTATGGGCAGAACAACATTAGTAATGTATAAWTATTCCAAAAATAGCCTTTACAAATTGTGTGATGCGTCATAGTACAAGAACAAGAGAAATGTTTTAGCATATTTGCTGAGCATCCCATTTAGATMACATTTACAGTGCCTTCACAAAGTATTCACACCCCTTGACCTTTCCCACATTTTGTTGTATTACAGCCTGAATTTAAAATGTAWTAKATTTTGATTATTTTGTCACTGGCCTACACACAATATTCCATAATGTCAAGGTGGAATTATGTTTTCTGCCATTTTTACAAATTAATTAAAAATTAAAAATGTCTATAAGAATTCAACCCCTTTATTATTGCAAGCCTAAATAGGAGTAACAATTTGTTTAACAAGTCACATAATAAGTTTAATGGACCSACTCTGTGTGAAATAATAGTGTTTAACATGATTTTTGAATGACTACCTCATCTCTTTACCCTACACATACACTTATCTGTAAGATTTCTGTCGAGCAGGGAATTTCAAACATAGATTCAACCACAAAGACCAGGCAGGTTTTCCAATGCATGGCAAAGAAGGGCACCTATTGGTAGAGGGGTAAAAAAAAGTAAAAAATAAAAGCAGACATTGAATATCCCTTTGAGCATGGTGTTAGGTTCTAAATAAACAGAGTAAAAACTAACGGACAACTAGTTAAATCTCAAACCAAGTTTATTCACCCACTGGGTCAAACAGCTGAAAATACATGTTTCCAGCAGCACAAGTATTTATACCCCCCCTTTAGGTGGAGTCTCCTACTTTTCTCTAAACATTACATCTTTGATGCTAGGCAGAAACAATGTAATGATGTTGGTAATAAACTGTTCCTTCTCCCTTTATGTGACCTGACCTCGGCCCCCATTCCTCACTAATCCACAGCTATCCGCCCTCATTAGTAACCGCAACCATGTGATTGCCTTTTCCCATACTTAGTAACATTCTAAGCCCCTGGCTCTTATCCAACTTCCATTGACCCCATAATATACATTCCTCCTACATATAGCCATTAACTTCTGGCATAGCAAGTATTTCAAATTACAACCCAACAATGGTGAAGTATTTAATTACACTTTGGATGGTGTATCAATACACCTAGTCACAACAAAGATACGTCCTTCCTAACTCAGTTGCCGGAGATGAAGGAAACCACTCAGGGATTTCGTCATGAGGCCAATGGTGAATTTAAAACAGTTACAGTATAATGGCTGTGATAGCTCCACAATACTAATGTAATTGACAGCGTGAAAAGAAGGAAGCCTGTACAGAATACAAATATTCCAAAACATGCATCCTGTTTGCAACAAGGCATTAGTGAAATAGTGAAAAAAATGTAGCAAAGGAAAACCTGTTTCGGTCCACTTTCCACCAGACACTGGGAAATTAATTAACCTTTCAGCAGGACAATAACCAAAAACACAAGGCCAAATCTACCTGGAGTTGCTTACCAAGAAGACAGTGAACGTTCCTGTGTGGCTTAGTTACAAATTTGACTGAAATCTACTCTTGAAAATCTACGGCAAGACTTGAAAATGGTTTTCTAGCAATGATCAACAACCAATTTGACAGAGCATGAAGAATTTTGAAAAGAACAATGGGCAAATATTGTACAACCCAGGTGTGCAAAGCTGTTAAAGACTTACCCAGAAAGACTCAATGCTGTAATCGCTGCCAAAGGTGATTCTAGCATGTATTGACTCAGGGGTATGAATGCTTATGTAAATGATATATTTCTGTATTTCATTTTCAAGGCATTAGCAAACATTTCTAAAAACATATTTTCCCTTTGTCATTATGCGGTATTGGGTGTAGATGGGTGAGAGAAAAAAATATATTTAATAATTCAGGCTGTAACACAACAAAATGTGGAATAAATAAGTCAAGGGGTATGAATACTTTCTGAAGGCACTGTGAATATCTTTCCAAAAGACCATATTAATGTTAAATGCATTAATATTTGCTACTTGACTAGCATGCTGTTTTTGAAAGGTTTGACAAGTGTCATATCAGTTGCATCTTGTGACTATCAACAACCATGGCTGTTATAGCAAAGTCATCAAACACTGAATTACTAATGAGTACAAATCCCTTTAAAGGTCCAGTGCAGTCCAAAAAGTTATTTCCTTTGGTTTTATACACTGCTCAAAAAAATAAAGGGAACACTTAAACAACACAATGTAACTCCAAGTAAATTACACTTCTGTGAAATCAAACTGTCCACTTAGGAAGCAACACTGATTGACAATACATTTCACATGCTGTTGTGCAAATGGAATAGACAACAGGTGGAAATTATAGGCAATTAGCAAGACACCCCCAATAAAGGAGTGGTTCTGCAGGTGGTGACCACAGACCACTTCTCAGTTCCTATGCTTCCTGGCTGATGTTTAGGTCACTTTTGAATGCTGGCAGTGTTTCACTCTAGTGGTAGCATGAGACGGAGTCTACAACCCACACAAGTGGCTCAGGTAGTGCCGCTCATCCAGGATGGCACATCAATGCGAGCTGTGGCAAGAAGGTTTGCTGTGTCTGTCAGCGTAGTGTCCAGAGCATGGAGGCGCTACCAGGAGACAGGCCAGTACATCAGGAGACGTGGAGGAGGCCGTAGGAGGGCAACAACCCAGCAGCAGGACCGCTACCTCCGCCTTTGTGCAAGGAGGAGCAGGGGAGCACTGCCAGAGCCCTGCAAAATGACCTCCAGCAGGCCACAAATGTGCATGTGTCTGCTCAAACGGTCAGAAACAGACTCCATGAGGGTGGTATGAGGGCCCGACGTCCACAGGTGGGGTTGTGCTTACAGCCACACACCGTGCAGGACGTTTGGCATTTGCCAGAGAACACCAAGATTGGCAAATTCGCCACTGGCGCCCTGTTCTCTTCACAGATGAAAGCAGGTTCACACTGAGCACATGTGACAGACGTGACAGAGTCTGGAGACGCCGTGGAGAACGTTCTGCTGCTTGCAACATCCTCCAGCATGACCGGTTTGGCGGGGGGTCAGTCATGGGTGGGGTGGCATTTCTTTGGGGGCCATGTGCTCCCCAAAGAATGTGCTCCATGTGCTCGCCAGAGGTAGCCTGACTGCCATTAGGTACCGAGATGGGATCCTCAGACCCTTGTGAGACCATATCTGGTGCGGTTGGCCCTGGGTTCCTCCTAATGCAAGACAATGCTAGACCTCATGTGGCTGAGAGTGTGTCAGCAGTTCCTGCAAGAGGAAGGCATTGATGCTATGGACTGGCCCGCCCGTTCCCCAGACCTGAATCCAATTGAGCACATCTGGGACATCATGTCTCGCTCCATCCACCAACGCCACGTTGCACCACAGACTGTCCAGGAGTTGGCGGATGCTTTAATCCAGGTCTGGGAGGAGATCCCTCAGGAGACCATCCGCCACCTCATCAGGAGCATGCCCAGGCGTTGTAGGGAGGTCATACAGGCACGTGGAGGCCACACACACTACTGAGCCTCATTTTGACTTGTTTTAAAGACATTACATCAAAGTTGGATCAGCCTGTAGTGTGGTTTTCCACTTTAATTTGAGTGTGACTCCAAATCCAGACCTCCATGGGTTGATGATTTGATTTCCATTGATAATTTTTGTGTGATTTTGTTGTCAGCACATTGAACTATGTAAAGAAAAAGTATTTAATAAGAATATTTCATTCATTCAGATCTAGGATGTGTTATTTTAGTTTCCCTTTATTTTTTGAGCAGTGTATATTTCCACTATGAGTTTGGAACAATACTGTGAAATTGTGAAAGTTGTGATAATGCCTTTTAGTATAAGAGCGGTTTGAAAAGCAGCAGGCCGCTCAAGATTCACTGAGAAATTGGACGTCCATCCATGTCCCGAGGATGTCGGGAGATGCCTTCAAAACCCGCCACTAGGGGAAATGGTGAGCACTATACCATCAAGTAGGTTTGAGTTTTGCTTGGTCTATGGGGATGGTGGATGGGCGTAAGCCTTAAGCTCCAGCGCCAAGGGTCGCATGTTCAATCCCAGTGCTAGACACGCATTTTTATTTTTCAGTTTTACCTCTATCCCTTAAATTTTAACCATTCCGAATTAATGCCTAAATTCAACCAGCCGCGAGGCGCCTTGCCACGAGGCTCAACCGATTGATGGTGGCAACACAGGGTGTTAAAAACAACTTAAAAATTGGACGTAACTTGGATATTTGACGCGGGAATCTGAAGTCAAATTGTTCAAACTGTGAGATCTTGTKATTGAAAAGACCGCCTGAAATTTCAGCCTATTTTGCAGGGATGGAGTTTTGGCCTACCTGTTGACATCACCATGCGGGAAATTAGTTAATAGACCAATAAAACAGAGAGCTCCAAACCTCTCTGCCAATAACAGCTCGTTTTCAGTTTTCCCCTCCTCACTCAGACCACTCCCAGACAGTCCTAGCAATATTCTTGCTTGAGAAATTGCTCTATGCTAAGAAACAATTTTTGTTTCTTTTTGACCATTTTAATTTTATTTAATACAGTCACAGTAAGGTACTTAATTGATATCCAGAAATGATTTGATATTGACGTAAAAACAGCTGCATTACCCCTTTAAAAAGAGAGTGGGCCTTTAAACCAGTCATTACTCTTTGTCCTTCTCCATGGCCATGGCCAAAATGGAGGAGATGTGATTACATAAAAGATAAAAGATTTCCTCTCCACATCTATCTTGCTAGCCCCGGTCTGCTAACTGCTAGCTTGTTTGCCCCGGCCTGCTAACTGTCTGAATCGCCATGTCCCCAGCCAGCCCAACCACTCATTGGACCCATATGATCACTTAGCTACGCATGCCTCTCTCTAATATCAATATGCCTCGTCCATTACTGTCCTGGTTAGTGATTACTGTCTTATTTCACTGTAGAGCCTKTAGCCCTGCTCAATATGCCTTAACCAACCATGTTGTTCCYCCTCCTACWTATGCGATGACATCACCTGGTTTAAACGTCTCTAGAGACTATATCTCTCTCATCATTACTCAATGCCTAGGTTTACCTCCAATGTACTCACATCCTACCTTACCTTTGTCTGTATACTATGCCTTGAATCTATGCTATCGTGCCCAGAAACCTGCTCATTTTACTCTCTGTTCCGAGCGTGCTAGACGGCCAGTTTGTATAGCCTTTAGCCGTACCCTTATCCCTACTTCTCCRTTGTTCCTCTGGTGATGTAGAGGTTAATCCAGGTCCTGCAGTGCCTAGCCCCASTCCCACTCCCCAGGTGCTCTCATTTGTTGACTTCTGTAACCGTATAAGCCTTGGTTTCATGCATGTTAACATTAGAAGCCTACTCCCTAAGTTTTTTTTACTCACTGCTTTAGCAGTCCTGGCTTAGGAAAACCACCAAAAACCCTGAAATCTCCATCACTAACTATAACATTTTCCGACAAGATAGAACTGCCAAAGGGGGTGGTGTAGCAATCTACTGCAAAGATAGCCTGCAGAGTTCTGTCTTACTATCCAGGTCTGTACCCAAACAAAACAGCTTCTACTTCTAAAAATTCACCTTTCCAGAAACAAGTCTCTCATCGTTGCTGCTTGCTATAGACCACCCTCTGCCCCCAGCTGTGCCCTCGACACCATATGTGAATTAATTGCCCCCCATCTATCTTCTGAGCTTGTGCTACTATGTGACCTAAACTGGGGCATGCTTAAAACCCTGGCCATCCTACAATCTAAGCTTGGTGCCCTCAATCTCACACAAATMATCAATGAACCTACCAGGTACAACCCCAAACCCGTAAACACGGGCACCCTCTTAGATATCATCCTAACTAACTCGCCCTCCAAATACACCTCTGCTGTTTTCAATCAAGATCTCAGCGATCACTGCCTCATTGCCTGCATTCRTAATGGGTCTGCGATCAAACGACCACCCCTCATCACTGTCAAACGCTCCCTAAAACACTTCTGCGAGCAGGCCTTTCTAATCGACCTGGCCGGGGTATCCTGGAATGACATTGACCTCATCCCGTCAGTAGAGGATGCCTGGTTATTCTTTAAAAGTGCCTTCCTCACCATCTTAAATAAGCATGCTCCATTCAAAGAAAATGGAACCAGGAATAGATATAGCCCTTGGTTCACTCCAGATCTGTCTGCCCTTGACCAGCACAAAAACATCCTGTGGCYTTCTGCATTAGCATCGAATAGCCCCCATGATATGCAACTTTTCAGGGAACTTGGGAAAAAATATACACAGGCAATTAGGAAAGCTAAGGCTAGCTTTTTCAAACAGAAATTTGCATCCTGTAGTACAAACTCAAAAACGTTCTGGGACACTGTAAAGTCAATGGAGAATAAGAGCACATCTCACTGGTCACCCCCAAAGCCAATTCCTCTTTTGGTCGCCTTTACTTCCAGTTCTCTGCTGCCAATAACTGGAATGAACTGCAAAAATCACTGAAACTGGAGACTCATATCTCCCTCACTAACTTTAAGCACCAGCTGTCAGAGCAGCTCACAGATCACTGCACCTGTACATAGCCCATCTGTAAACAGCCCATCTATCTACCTCATCCCCATACTYTGTTTATTTATTTATCTTGCTCCTTTGCACCCCAGTATCTCTACTTGCACATTCATCTTCTGCATACCCTACCAATCCAGTGTTTAATTGCTATATTGTAATTACTTCGCCACCATGGCCTATTTATTGCCTCACCTCCCTTATCTTACCTCATTTGCACACTGTATATATACTTTTTTCCCCTAGTGTATTATTCTGTATGTTTTGTTTACTCCATGTGTAACTCTGTGGTGTTGTATGTGTCGAATTGCTATGCTTTATCTTGGCCAGGTCGCAGTTGCAAATGAGAACTTGTTCTCAGCTAGCCTTCCTGGTTAAATAAAGGTGAAATAAATTAAATTAATAAAAAATCTGTTATGGTCAATGACCTTATGGGGTCATGCACCAAATGTTTTAGAGTGTTGTGAAATAAATTATATATTCTAATATTTTATCCAAGAAATGTATCAAATTGAATAGTCACATGGCCCCTCAGTTTCAATAGGGCTGACTTTTCTGCATGACAGTCACTTCGACAAGGAAATGTATGGTTTCAACTGATATGGAAAGAAGGGAGCAGAAATGGAGTATGGGCCTACTGTCTGTCTGGTGCGATAAAAACCTAAAGTCCACACGTTGACAGGTGGTACTCGCTCCATCCCTTGGCCCTTTAACATGAGTGCCATAGTTAAAAAGCTGTATTGGAATTCTGCAGATTGCTTTTTCCCACTTTGTATTCTGCATGTTTTATCGCAAAATCCTCTTTCAGCTGATAATAAGTGTGTGGTTGCAATGGGTGCTTCAAATAATTAATGGCATGTAATGGTGCTCGTTTTAATGAATCCCAAAGAAACCAGCATATAAATAAATAACTATGTAATTATTATGCAATTACCATGTTATTTCTAAATACCACCAAGTAGGTTAGGAAAGGTATAGTTGAGTCTCTGGAATGGAGTAGAGCTGCATGATGAAGTCATGTGAATGAAAAGGTCACATTAACCCAAGGCCATTTGGTATCAGGCTTTGCTACTGGACAAAAGAAGGTCAGGGGTGACTCATCTGATTCTGTCACAGGCCCTGTGTCTATGTTGTGCTTTTGGCTCAGTTCATTTAATTAAATCTCTGCATGTTTTTTTTTACCATCTCTTTCCTAATGGGTAAAATACACAATATACACTACATGTCTAGAAGTATGTGTATATCCATTCAAATTAGTGGATTCGGCTATTTCAGCCATACCCGTTGCTGACAGGTGTATAAAAGCACACAGCCATGCAATTTCCAACATCGGCAGTAGAATGGCCCGTACTGAAGAGCTCAGTGACTTTCAACGTGACACTGTCATAAGATGCCACCTTTCCAACAAGTCACTTCATCAAATTTCTGGAATCATCTAGGAGCAACTACAGCTCAYCCGTGAAGTTGTAGGCCACAAAAATCGTCTGTCCTCGGTTGCAACACTTGGGAGCTTCATGAAATGGGTATCCATGGCCGAGCAGCCGCACACAAGCCTAAGATCACTATACACAATGCCAAGCGTCGGCTGGAGTGGTGTAAATTTCACCACCATTTGACTCTGGAGCAGTGGAAATACATTCTCTTGAGTGATCAATCACGCTTCACCATCTGGCAGTCCAACGGACGAATCTGGGTTTGGCGGATGCCAGGACAATGGTACCTGCCCCAATGCATAGTGCCAACTGTAAAGTTTAGTGGAGGAGGAATAATGGTKCTGGGGCTGTTTTTCATGGTTCGGGAWAGGGAAATCTTAATGCTACAGCATACAATGACATTCTAGATGATTCTCTGCCTTCAACTTTGTGGCAACATGACAATGCCCCCATGCACAAAGCGAGGTCCATACAGAAATGGTTTGTCGAGATCGGTGTGGAAAACTTGACTGGCATGCACAGAGCCCTGACCTCAACCCCATCGACCACGTTTGAGATCAATTGGAACGCCGACTGCGAGCCAAGCTTAATCGCCCAAAATCAGTGCCCGACTTCACTAATACTCTTGTGGATGAATGGAAGCAAGTCCCCGCAGCAATGTTCCAACATCTAGTGCAAAGCCTTCCCAGATGAGTGGAGGCTGTTATAGCCGCAAAGAGGGGACCAACTCCATATTAATGCCCATCATTTTGAATGAGATGTTTGACGAGCAGGTGTCCACATACTTTTGGGCATGCAGTGTATACACTCCATCCAGACTAGATAATCTGACTCAATCTACCCTGTAAACATTACAGTGTGTGTGTGTGTGTGTGTGTGTGTGTGTGTGTGATGTGAACCAGCGTGTGTGTCTCCCTCACAGTATTTTTATGAGAGAACTAGAGCTGGCATACAGATGGTTTTGGAGGTCAGGACAGCACCAGCCCCAGAGCTGAGAGACCATCACTACTGCCTTTGGATGCCCTTGAAAAGCCCTGGGCATAGATTCAGGACAGCTAAATCTCTCACAACTTTTTCACACCACTCTCAGAATCCCATATCAGTCGTAAATCTCAAAATCCTTCGGACTGCATAGCCAATAATGACAGAGTTTGCCCCATAGGCTTAAATTCATTTAGCACACTACACTGGATCAACTTCAGCAGTGCACTGCTAGCATGGCATTTTCTCTGCTGGTAGAATAGGGAAAAACCTTGAGGAGCAACAGTATAGCAACTGACACGCTATACTCATTTGTGGTATATCCATATATCACACAGGGAAAAATGCATGATATTGAAACCTATAACCTTATATAACCTTAACATGCCATTATTAAACAGAAACATGGTGATACAGGACAAGGTTGAGAAATATGGTTAACAACTCTTCATCCGAAGAGGAGGAGCAGGGATTGAACCAAAACGCAGCGTCGTGATAAGACATGATATTTATTTAAACAAAACCAAAAACACGACGAACACTTGAATAGAAACAAAACAACAAARGACGTAGACTGACCTGAACGTAAGAACTTACATGAAACACGAAGAACGCACGAACAGGAAAAATGACTACATAAAACGAACGAACAAACAAAACCGAAACAGTCCCGTGTGGCGTAACATACACAGACACTGACACAGGAGACAACCACCCACAAACAAACAATGTGACACCACCTACCTTAATATGATTCTCAATCAGAGGAGATGAAAACCACCTGCCTCTAATTGAGAACCATATCAGGTACCCATTAAACCAACATAGAAACACAACACATAGACTGCCCACCCAAACTCACGTCCTGACCAACTAACACATACAAAAACTAACAGAAAACAGGTCAGGAACGTGACAACAACATCTAACATCGCATGCACCATGGAGCATCAAGTTGTTTGTGTAGCAGTTTGGAGAGATGTAATATTTACAGGGCTCTTAACAACTCCCATCAAGGTCTGATTGGGCCCAAGGTCTACCCAAATCGAAAATAAATTGATTTGTTTCATGCGCCGAATGCAGGTGTAGACCTTACCATGAAATGCTTACTTACCGCCCTTAACCAACAATGCAGTTTTAAGAAAAATAAGAGTTAAGAAAAATATGTACTAAATAAACTGAAGTAAAATATAAAAGAGCAACAATAAAATAACAATAACAAGGCTATATACAGGGAGTACCGGTACTGAGTCAATGTGCGGGGATACAGGTTAGGCGAGGTCATTCAGGTAATATGTACATGTAGGTAGGGGTAAAGTGACTATGCATAGATAATAGATAATAAACAGCTAGTAGCAGCAGCGTAAAAAAAAGGGGGGGGGGGTCAAGTCCGGGTAGCCATTTCATTAGCTGTTCAGTAGTCTTATGGCTTGGAGGTAGAAGCAGGAAGGCAGGAAATACATGCCATCTGCAAGTCAGCAGAATCATGGGCAGCCCTTTTGGGTAGGACATGGAGTTTTCCCTGGTCTGGGCCCGTATTCATAAAGCATCTCAGAGTAGCAGTGCTGATCTAGGATCAGCTCCCATCTCTTATGTATGGTGTTTCAGAAAGCAAAACTGATCTTAGATCAGCACTCATACTCTGAGAAGCTTTGTGGATATGGGCACAGGTCACGGAATAAAGGAAAAACTTCTGACTTGAARTATGATTCATAGCTATGGCCAGACGAGTCCCTGACCGTGTGTCCTGACTAGGAAACCACCATCAGATCAGTGGTATGTTAGGAAAGGAGATACAAAATAAAACACTATTGAAAAGCAGTGGGACATAGCTTGTATGTAGCCTGTGCCTGAGCAGGAAAAAGTAAACATGGACCAGCCTAGCCCAGGGCTCTATGGCCTTAATCTGAGGGATTAGGGCATCAGAAATGATGCTGTGACTGTGTGTTTGTTTGCACGTGTGTGTGTGAGTGAGTGTGTGTGTGTGTGTGTGTGTGTGTGTGTGTGTGTGTGTGCGCGCATGCATGCATGTGTGTGCACATGTGTATACTTGCGAATGAATCCATGTACGTGCACGTGTGTGTGTATACTTGTCCGTGCATGTGTGTTTGTGTGTGTGAGGTTGTGTTGCATTTGTGGTAGGCAGGCAGGCAGGGAGGTGGCCACGGGTTAAGAACTAAAGCRGCTTGGCCCAGATGAAGATGGCTCTCAGGCTCTCTGCCAATCCCACCACAGCCAGCAACCCACTCTCACTGAGAGACGGTGAGCTAGGACACACCCACACAGGCATGACTGTCAGACTGCTGCCTTCTTCCTCTCAATCGCTGTGTTCGCTCTCTACTGATTTGTTGAAATCTATTTGTACATGCTGGGATGGAACAAAAACCAGCACACGCTTTGAATCCCTTTCAAATGTAATTACATTGCAATGTTTTTAAACACATCAACCATATGTCTTCTTGCCATCTTGGCTTCATGCCTGGTTCACTGAATAGGTCATTACAATTTAGCATGCTCTGTTACAAATACAGCACTGTTGTCTCTAAGGAATGCAATTTGTTAATGTAACCCTTTCCTGCAGCCAAATMACCTAGTGGKCTCATATGTGGAATGTTATTCATATTTTTCATAATTTCATAACTAATCAACACGGTTTTGTAATATTTCAGTCTTCTGTGATGTATATAAAGTGTAATATTGGGATGCAAGCTCAATATGTAAAACATTTCAWCTCTAAAGCTGACAGGGTACAGGTGCRTCTTTTTTAAGCCCATAACCATGTGTGTGAGGTGTATACTTTGTTTCAAAGTAGATTTCTTAAAGGCTACTAAYAAACACTCTGTGACCCTGATTTAGCCCACTGCAGTAAAATGTTAATCAAAACTGTTGAATTGAGGCATTCTGATAAAGCACGCTAGATTTGTCTTAATATGTGTTTTTAACCTTAAAATGTTTATTAATTATGAAATTATAAAAAATATGAATAACATTCCACCCATGAGACCATTAGAGGGCGATTTGTTCATTTGACTGCAGGAAAGGGTTGTGTAGTGGTCTGGGTGTAGCTGGTACAGAGGAGTCAGGCGCAGGACAGCAGAGATGAGTAACACAAGTAACTTTACTCAAATATTCCAATAACATGTCGTAATACCGAGTCCACAATAACGGACCAAACATACATAAAACAATCACGCACAAAAACAGAGGGTTAAATAATGAACATGTAATTGGGGAATTGAAACCAGGTGTGTAAAACAAAGACAAAACAAATGGAAAATTAAAAGTGGATCGGCGATGGCTAGAAGGCCGGTGACGTCGACCGCCGAACGCCGCCCGAACAAGGAGAGGGACCGACTTCGGCGGAAGTTGTGACAGGTTGTAATTTCCAAAACTGTGGATGAGACAGTGTATCACTGAATTGGTGGTTCTGGTCTCTATACAAGTATAGAAAGGATGAATAAGGAAGAGGAAATAAAGCCATGATCAATTGTACTGAGCAATATCCCTCGGGGTTTGAATCAACCTGCATATGCACAGTTTTACAAGAGCTATTTAGCCATATCAGGTTTTGTCCTGCTGGATATGATTCTACATGTATTCAGTAAAGCAGGCTAAACCCTGAGCTAGGAGAGAGAGAAGCGAGAGAAGTGCCTTCCCTGACTCAATCTCTCCTTCCCRGACTCAACCTGACTCAATCTCTCCTTCCCTGACTCAACCTGACTCAATCACTCCTTCACTGACTCAATCTCTCCTTCCCTGACTCAATCTGACTCAATGACTCCTTCCCTGACTCAACCTGACTCAATCTCTCCTTCCCTGACTCAATCTCTCCTTCCCTGACTCAACCTGACAAAATCGCTCCTTCCCTGACTTAATCTCTCCTTCCCGGACTCAACCTGACTCAATCTCTCCTTCCCTGACTCAATCTCTCCTTCCCTTTCGCTAAGGGAGAACACACAGGAAGGTTTGCTCTCAATGCCAGCTCCTAATAATAGACAACATTAAACTCTCAAATGCTTTTAGGAGTAAACATTATTTTCCATTACTGTTTCCGGGTAGAAACCCACCGTGACCGTTCGTTATTCGTCTTCCACAAGCATCTCTGAGGACGAGTCAAATGCCATATCATCCTTCCCCCATCGGCACCAAGATGAAAGTCTCCTTATTGAAATGATGTTGATATCAGATCCATCTCCCTGACAACATACCTGCTACATAATATAAACAAGCAAGGGATTTTGCAAAGGTGCCGAAGCAGTGGCTCACCCTTCCACATCGGATCAAAGGAGACAGAAGCATCTGGAGGATTTCATGTTCGAAGCTTAATGGTCAGGAAGTTCCTCATTAGTGATGCTTTTAATTAGGCTGCCAGTGAGTCTTCTCTAGCTCAGCAGCCCAGCAGAGCACAACCGTACAATACACCGTCTGTATGACCCAGATTGCAATGCTCCCTCAGAGATCCTAGTGTGCCTTGTATAGTGTGCTAAATAAATATTTTGCTGCTTAGATGCCAGGGAGTTCAAAGGTTTTGTGGTTTGAGGACGAAGTATCTAAATTAAGAAACACTTCAATTGTACTTGGTTAGTGAGAAGTTATTGTAGCTCCAAGTTTTTTGGGCTGTGGAATAAGGTAATACAGAACCTCTGGGCTATGATGTTGAATTCCTAGTGGTTTTATATCAGGAACCAAACTATCTCCCCTAATTCACTATCCATTACCTTACTTCAGCCCTCTTGCCAATGCCCTACTTTATCTTTTGTTCTCCCTCACCTGCTGCTCTGCACCCTATACCTTATCATATCCAAAATCCAACTCCACTCCTTCGCCCTCTATCACCCTCTATCTTCCCGATCACCACCCACTCTGCCCCATCCACTTACCAGCGAAGCAGCGTACTCAAATCTCCCCCCAACCTCCACCAACCACCACTCTCCTCTATCCTGATAACTCTGAGGTCCTGTGAGGTTGGCTATCTCACACAGAGAGTAGTAATTGCAATCTCCTCATTGCATTCTCCTCGCTGCTGGGTCATTGTTACAATATTTCACCTAATAGTCTTTCTCTGACTGGGGGCTGTGTGGAACTCAAAAGCCAATATAATATCCTTTGTATTCAGTTTACTGTAATTTAACTGTTATTTGTACAGTTTGTACTTTTGTACAAATGTATGTTTTTCTTTTCTTTCTTTTTTTACAGAGGGACAATGTAGAAAATAATCCATGTTGGTGTATTTTTCAACAGGCTCCAAAAACAATGTAGGCCTACCTGCCAATTAATTTTAATGTCGCATCACCTGACCACTAAAATAATCAGCTGTGAAGATGTGGTTTTCAGTGGACAGTTGCTTACTTTTTTTTGTGTGTTTTTTTTCACCTTTATTTAACCAGGTAGGCCAGTTGAGAACAAGTTCTCATTTACATCTGCGACCTAGCCACATTAAAAAAGCAGTGCAACAAAAACAAACAACACAGAGTTACACTGTCACCCCTGACCATAGTTTGCTTTGTATGTTTCTATGTTTTGTTTAGTCAGGGTGTGATCTGAGTGGGCATTCTATGTTGTATGTCTAGTTTGTCTATTTCTATGTGTTTGGCCTGATATGGTTCTCAATCAGAGGCAGGTGTTTGTCGTTGTCTCTGATTGGGAACCACAGTTGAGGTTGCCTGTTTTGTATTGTGGGTTGTGGGTGATTGTTCCTGTTATGGTGTTCCTGTGTTTGTGTTAACCATATGGGACTGTTTCGTCTTCGTTCATTTGTCGGTTTATTGTTTTTGTTCGTTGTTTCAAGTATCCTTATTAAAATGGATAATCATCACGCTGCATTTTGGTCCTCCTCTCTTTCGCCCGATGAAGATCGTTACATACACATAAAAAACGTACAGTCAATAACACAATAGAAAATATATGTACAGTGTGTGCAAATGTAGATGAGTAGGGAGATAAGGCAATAAATAGGCCATAGAGGCAAAATAATTACAATTTAGCATTAACACTGGAGTGATAGATGTGCAGATGATGATGTGCAAGTAGAGATACTGGGGTGCAAAAGYGCAAGAGAATAAGTAACAATATGGGGATGAGGTAGTTGTGTGGGCTATTTACAGATTGGCTGTGTACAGGTACAGTGATCGGTAAYCTGCTCTGACAGCTGATGGTTAAAGTTAGAGAGTGAAATATAAGACTCCAGCTTCAGTGATTTTTGCAATTCGTTGAAGTCATTAGCAACAGAGAACTGGAAGGAAAGGCGGCCAAAGTATGTGTTGGCTTTGGGGATGACCAGTGAAATATACCTGCTGGAGCGCATGCTACGGGTGGGTGTTGCTATTGTGACCAGTGAGCTGAGATAAGGCGGGGCTTTATCTAGCATAGACTTATGGATGACCTGGAGCCAGTGGATTTGGCGACAAATATGTAGTGAGGGCCAGCCAACGAGAGCATACAGGCCGCAGTGGTGGGTAGTATATGGGGCTTTGGTGACAAAACGGATGGCACTGTGATAGACTACATCCAGTTTGCTGAGTAGAGTATTGGAGGCTATTTTGTAAATGACATCGCCAAAGTCAAGGATCGGTAGGATAGTCAGTTTTACGTTGGTATGTTTGGCAGCATGAGTGAAGGAGGCTTTGTTGTGAAATAGGAAGCCGATTCTAAATTTAATTTTGGATTGGAGATGCTTAATGTGYGTCTGGAAGGAGAGTTTACAGTCTAACCAGACACCTAGGAATTTGTAGTTGTCCACATATTCCAAGTCAGAACCGTCCAGAGTAGTGATGCTAGTCGGGCAGGAGGGTGCGGGCAGCAATCGGTTGGAGAGCATGCACTTAGTTTTACTAGCATTTACGAGCAGTTGGAGGCCACGGAAGGAGTGTTGAAAGGCATTGAAGCTCGTGAGAATGTGAGAATAACGTACTCCTGAATGGCTGCCAAGAAATAGAATAATCCTAACAGAGGTAGTTGCACAGGGCTACAATGACAAACATATAAGTACTAATGGTTTTAAAAAGGCTGAAGTTCTAGTAATGTAGTTGTCTCTCTCTCTCCATCTCTCTCTCTGGTACCAGGTCACATAGACAGGCAGCGTGAGTGCTATGGATTAGTGCTTTCTCCACTCCACTGCTGCACCTGTCTCTTATACACATCTAGATGTGTATAAGAGACAGCTCCTGAATGGCTGCCAAGAAATAGAATAATCCTAACAGAGGTAGTTGCACAGGGCTACAATGACAAACATATAAGTACTAATGGTTTTAAAAAGGCTGAAGTTCTAGTAATGTAGTTGTCTCTCTCTCTCCATCTCTCTCTCTGGTACCAGGTCACATAGACAGGCAGCGTGAGTGCTATGGATTAGTGCTTTCTCCACTCCACTGCTGCACTGTGCACACCCAAGGTAGCCTCTATTCACACACATCTAAGAATCTATAATCCATGAACACAGCCACGGTCTTTAATACTCTCCCGCTCTCAACCCTCTTTCTCCCCTCTCTCCCTTACTCCTCCACTCTTTCCCACTCTCCACTATTCTCCCCCTCTCTCCTCTCTCCCAAACTATGTCCCTTTCTCCCATCTTAACCCATCTCTCCCCATCCCTCTCTACATTCTCTCTTTCTCTCTCCTCTATACTCCCCCTCTCTTCCTCTCYTCCTCTCTCCCATTCTACCCCCCTCCCATCTCACCTCTTCTCTCCTCTCTCCCAGTCTCTCTCCCTTCTCTCATTTTCTCTCCCCATTTGTGTTGAGTGGCTTTACTCTTCCAGAGGGTAACATTTCCGCTGGCACTCAGGCTTTTTTCTGAGGTCCTTTCCCTCTCTTTCAGGAGCACCGTTTTCACATTCACCCCATCTCTGTCATTTATTTTTAGAAGGCACTCTCTTTCTCTCTTTCTCTCATGTGTATTCTATCATGGTTAAAGCATTAAGATCTTAAAGTGACCCCTGGAGTTGACATGGTGTTCCAGTAAAAGCTCTAGCTAGTGAAAGGCCGTTGATATCACTTTTTAATGTAGAACCGCTACTGTACTTATTTTCCCAAAGAGCTTTGCACACCTGGATTGTGTAATATTTGCACATGATTAATTTTACAATTCTTCAAGCTCTGTCAAGTTGGTTGTTGATCATCGCTAGACAGCAATTTTCAAGTCTTGCCATAGATTTTCAAGACGATTTAAGTCAAACCTGTAACTAGGCCACTTAGGAACATTAAATGTTGGCTTGGTAAGCAACTCCAGTGTATATTTGTCCTTGTGTTTTAGGTTACTGTCCGGCTGAAAGGTGAATTTCTCTCCCAGTGTCTGTTGGAAAGCAAACTGAAACAGGTTTTTCTCTAGGATTTTGCCTGTGTTTAGCTCTATTCCGTTTCTTTTTATCCTAAAAATCTCCCTTGTCGATGACAAGCATACCCATGATGCAGCCACCATAATGCTTGAAKATYTGAAGAGTGYTACTCAGTGATGTGTTGTGTTGGATTTGCCCCAAACATWACACTTTGTATTRAGGACATAAAGTAKATTTCTTTGCCACATTTTTTGCAGTTTTACTTTAGTGACTTATTGCAATCAGGATGCATGTTTTAGAATATTTGTATTCTGTACAGGCTAGTTCTTTTCACTGTCAATTAGGTTAGTATTGTGGAGTAACTACATTGTTGTTGATCCATCCTAAGTTTTCTCTTATCACAGCCATTAAACTCTGTAACTGTTTTAAAGTCACCATTGGCCTCATGGCGAAATCCTGAGCGGATTCCTTCCTCTCCGGCAACTGGGTTAGGAAGGACACCTGTATCTTTGTAGTGACTGGTGTATTGATACACCATCCAAAGTGTAATTAATAACTTTATCATGCTCAAAGGGATATTCAATGTCTGCTTTTTACATTTTTACCCATCTACCAATAGGTGCCCTTCTTCGTGTAACCGATGTGAAATGGCTAGCTAGTTAGCGGGGTGCGCGCTAATAGCGTTTCAATCGGTGATGTCACTCGCTCTGAGACCTTGAAGGAGTTGTTCCCCTTGCTCTGCAAGGGTCGCGGCTTTTGTGGTGCGATGGGTAACGATGCTTCGAGGGTGGCTGTTGTCGATGTATGCAGAGGGTCCCTGGTTCGAGCCCAGGTAGGGGCGAGGAAAGGGATGGAAGCTATACTGTTACATTGATGCTGTTGACCCAGATCACTGGTTGCTGCGGAAAAGGAGGAGGTCAAAAGGGGGGTGAGTGTAACCTGTGTGAAATGGCTAGCTAGTTAGCGGGGTGCGRGCTAATAGCGTTTCAATCGGTGACGTCACTCGCTCTGAGACCTTAAAGTAGTTGTTCCCCTTGCTCTGCAAGTGCCGTGGCTTTTGTGGCGCGATGGGTAACGATGCTTCGAGGGTGACTGTTGTCTATGTGCAGAGGGTCCCTGGTTCGAGGCGAGGAGAGGGACGGGAGCAACACTGTTACATTCGCAAGGCATTGGAAAACCTCCCTGGTCTTTGTGGTTGAATCTGTSTTTGAAATTCACTGCTCGACTGATGAACCGTACAGATAATTGGTTGTGTGGGGTACAAAGAGGTAGTCATTGAAAAATCATGTTATTGCACACAGAGTGAGTCCATGCAACTTTCTCCTATAGAGCTCCCATTTTTATGGAATGGTCTGCCTATCCATGTGAGAGACGTAGACTCGGTCTCGACCTTTAAGTCTTTATTGAAGACTCATCTCTTCTATGATTGAGTGTAGTCTGGCCCAGGGGTGTGAAAGTGAACGGAAAGGCACTGGAGCGACGAACCACCCTTGCTGTCTCTGCCTTGGCTGTTCCCCTCTCTCCACTGGGATTCTCTGCCTCTAACCCTAAGTTACTGGCTTACTGGTGCTCTTCCATGCCGTCCCTAGGAGGGGTGCGTCACTTGAGTGGGTTGAGTCTCTGACGTGATCTTCCTGTCCGGGTGTGCGCCCTCCTCGAGTTCATGCCGTGGGGGAGATCTTTGTGGGCTTTACTCTGCCTTGTCTCAGGGTAGTAAGTTGGTGGTTGAAGATATCCCTCTAGTGGTGTGAGGGCTGTGCTTTGGCAAAGTGGGTGGGGTTATATCCTGCCTGGTCTTATCCGGTGTCCTGTGTGAATTTAATTATGCTTCCTCTAATTCCCTCTCTCTTTCTCTTCTCTCGGAGGACCTCAGCCCTAGGACCATGCTTGACTACCTGGCCTGATGAGCCTTGCTGTCCCCAGTCKACCTGGTCATGCTGCTGCTTCAGTTTCAACTGTTCTGCCTGCGGCTYTGGAACCCTGACCTGTTTACCGGACGTGCTACCATGTCCCGGACCTGCTGTTTTCAACTCTCTTTCTCTACCGCATCTGCTGTCTCTAACTCTAAATGATCGGCTATGAAAAGCCAACTGACATTTATTCCTGAGGTGCTGACCTGTTGCACAACCACTGTGATTATTATTATTTGACCCTGCTGGTCATCTATGAACGTTTGAACATCTTGGCCATGTACTATTATAATTGCCACCCGGCACAGCCAGAAGAGGACTGGCCACCCCTCAGAGCCTGGTTCCTCTCRAGATTTCTTCCTAGTTTCCTACCTTTCTAGGGAGTTTTTCCTAGCCACCTTGCTTCTACATCTGCATTGCTTGCTGTTTGGGGTTTTAGGCTGGGTTTCTGTATAGCACTTTGTGACTGGCTCATGTAAAAAGGGCTTTATAAATACATTTAATTGATTGATTGATTATGTGACTTGTTCCGCAAATCTTTACTCCTTGCCATAACAAAGGGGTTGAATATTTATTCACTCAAGACATTTCAGCTTTTCATTTTTTATTACTTTGAAAAAGTTCCACTTTCACATTATGGGGTATTGTGTGTAGGCTAGTGACACAAAATCTATATTTTATCAATTTTAAATTCAGGCTGTAAACTGTGGGAAAGGTCGGGGGTGTGAATACTTTCTGAAGGCACAGTAGATCTCTCTGTTCAATATCACTTACCTTTCAACTTCTTGACTAGTTGTCTGGGACAGGGTTGTTGTTTCGGTGTGCCAATTCATAGGCAAGTTCTCTGCATTTACGGCTACTAAGCACATGAAACTGGTCTGAGAGATTCTTGATATGTTTTGCAAGCTCAGACTCCATGTCATCAGATAAGACCTCGTGTGCCTCTGCTACTCTATCATAGCCTTTCACGGGTACATGTTCATTTTCTGTTTTGCCAATGTACCTCCTCAGTGTCATTCAGCTTATGTTTTCATCACCTTGCTTCTGTTTGAATAGACTTCTACCCTTCTCTCACTTCCTTGGCTGCTCTCTCAAGAACATGAAGGGAGGCTAGACCCCTTCTTGTTTTATGTTTGTACACACAGGGCATGATGATGTCTGCTCTGTAACAATAAAAATGCACTATCTGGAGTTCATATGCATGACACATTGCACAAATACTGTGCATAGTCTGCATAAAACCTTACAAAATGTAATCATCATTTGTATGGGGTATGGTGGCCATTGGCTCAACATACCCAATGGCCATTGGCTCAACTTATACTCCAAGGCAAACATTTTGACTATATTAGTCCACACAGCTACAAGGATGCACTACAAGATGGCAGGTAGCATAGCAGTTAGAGTGTTGGGCCAGTAACCAAAAGGTTGCTAATTTCAAATCCCTGAGCTGACTAGGTGAAAAATCTGTTGATCTGTCCTAGAGCAAGGCACTGAACACCAGTTGCCCCAATGGCTGATCCCTGGCCATGACCCCACTCTCAGTGAGATATGAAAGAAGAAGAAAAATCATAATTTCACACCACACACTTGTACAGGTTACACACTTGTACAGGTTACACACTTGAGTGAATCAGGACACACATAAGCAGCCCCTATTTAACTTTCATGCTAGGTTCAGGACCTCKTATGGTAGTTTAAAGAGACCCCAACTGATGGGGTATTAAAACAATATACTTTGGTTGAGATACAAGCATCATGAAACCTCTAACACAGTACATTCATTTTACTTTTGTTAAAATCCATTTTCTGGACCTAACTTGCTTACCACTTTTTCCATGTGGTTTTGTTCTTTCACAGACTCCCTGAAATGATGTCCTCTTCCTAAATATTTGGTCACATGATCATTTTGTGTATGGTTTCCTAGAAACAAGGGGAGGTTCAACTAACCCTTTGCTCAACTTATCCCACTCTCCCCTACGCTGTGAGTGCTTCTTTGCCCCCTATTCATATACATATGATAAATTTAGTATTTTTTACAACTTCGTCAGAAAATAACCCCAAAGGAAAAGTCATGAACTCTTGACTGAACCTGGTGGTGAACCAAGGCAGTCTTTCAACTTGACCTTGACATAGTGTAGTAGCTGTCAGACCAGTGCATGGTGACAGTGAAAGCTTTCAGTTTCAAATAATTAGGGTCAGAGAATGCTATACAATCCCTGCAGCCTACTTCAGATAACTGGCAGTAACCATACAGGAGAGGAAAACAAAATAGAGGAATACATAAGCAAAAATTAAATGGATCCTTGTCTTGCATCTAAAAAGAACATCAAAAGAGATGCTCAAACACAGAAGGCAACCTTACATTTGATGTGCACCCTCCCTCCCTCGATCATCCTCCCTCTCCTCCTCCCCTCCCTCCTCCTTCTCTCCCTCCCCCCGATTAGGACAGTGGCACGCTCGCGCCTCGTACTCCCTACCTCCCGCTCCCTCCCTCCCCTTCCTCACTCTCCGACTCCCTCCCCTCGCCTCACTGCTCTCTCTCTCTCTGCTTCTCTCTGAGCGTCTCTCCCTCTCTCGTGAAGAGATGGTCGATGGGGATGAGTGTACGAGCAAGGGAATGAGATAGAGAAAGGGAGAGAGAGAGATAATGCCTTCTGAATGCATGATGAATTTAGTCATCAGGCTTAGGCTGACTGGGGGCCGATCGTAGCTGTGCAGTGCGCAGAGCGAGCGAGCGAGCGAACAAGCGTGCGTGTGAGTGAGTGTGTGCGAGACCTTGGTCACAGGCACTCCATCATCAGCTATACCCTGCAGCCTCTCTCACTCTCCTTATCCTCCTCCTGAAGAGAGAGAGAGAAAGAGAGAATCACGCAACACGCCAGAAAGAAGAAGTGGAAAATATTTTTTTAAACTCTCTCCTCTCTGCACTGCTCTTTTGCTGAGCGTGAGAGGGAAGGGAAGAGGGAGAGAGAGGGAGGCAGTGAGCTACAGAAATAAAACAGTGCTTCTTGTCGTCCGTGCTGCTTTCTCTGCTGTGGCTCCAGCCCACAGAGCTCTGATTGTCAGCGCTAGAGCAGTAGCAGTGTCTCTCTCTCTGCAGACTGCAGCCTGAGGAAGAGAGGATGCTTAACAACATGACAGACACCGAGGAGGGAGAGGGGGGACCCAACAGCCAGGGTGAGTTATGAAATATGTCACGGAGCTGTGAGCGGGTGTGCAGGGGAGTGTGGGGGTGAATGTGCGTTTGTGCTGGGTGGTGGGAGGGGAGGGAGGTTAATAAGTGTGTTTGTGAGGGGGAGTTTAAATGTGTGTACAAGAGCAGTTTTTTGGGGGGGAGGGGGTATGTGTGTGCATGTGCGCATACATGTGTGCATGTGAGTACAGTGCATGTCTTTGCAAGTTACAGTATGTACGAGAGAGTGTGTGTCTGTTTCCAGGGATATGGTGTGTTTGTCTGTGTCTCTCACTTCATGACAGAGACAGAGAGAGAGAGAGAGAGAGAGAGAGAGAAACGGATGGACAGAGGAATGTATCTGTATCTCTGCACTCCTCTTCCTCCACTAGCTTATACAATCCTCAGCTGTGGCTGTTACTGCAAGGCTGCTGTGATGCTGTGGCAGGAATAATAATGGTGTTTCAGTGTTAAGAAGAGAAGAGGAGCAGCAGATAAAGTCCTGTAGTGTGACAGCCAGAGGACCAGTCTGCCTCATGGCACTGTCACTTGGCTCCCAAGCAAAGTCATGTTTGGGCAAGGGGACCGCCTGGGGATGCATATGTCAACCCCCATCTGTTTGCCAAGCGTTCAGACCATTTCCTCTTTTTTCTTGACTATAAACCCTCTGTTTTTTCTGAAGTTGAGTAAATACAGTGGGAGGACGGATGTCCCTGGACCGCTGGGTCTTTGCGGCAGAGCAGAGCGGTGCAGAGTAACATTAGTGTGTTTCTGCAGAGACATTTCTTTCCTTTAGATGTTGCTTGCAGTGATTTCATGCTTGTAGGTATAGATCCACGTCATAGGTATCTTGTCTGGTTTGTGATAAGGCTTAGAGAGCTCCTGGAGAGCGTCTGGGGAATCAATCCTCTCTTTAGGTGCTTAGATTCAACTCCAGGGATCTACAGAAGTCATTCATTCTGATGTCTCGCCCCATCAAGGATTATCTTCCATGGGGGAAAGATGAGCCATTCACAATGACGGAAATTATGATAGCCTGATAGCCTTTTAGTTGTGTGTGTTTGTGTGGGGTGTGTGTTGGTGTTGTGTGTGTGTTGTGGTGTGTGTGTGTGTGTGGTATGTGGGGTGTCGTGTGTGTGTGTGTGTGTGTGTGTGTGTGTGTGTGTGTGTGTGTGTGTGTGTGCGCGCGCACATGCCTGCTTGCGTGTGTGCATGTGCGTGTCCATTCACATTGAGATCACACTTCAGTCATCTTAAATCATATTGAAAAGCCATTTCTTTGATGGGGGTCGACAGTATGCATATGTGAGCAATGCAACAAAATGACTTCCCATGACAGGCTTGTGGGTGCTCCCTCTGTGTGTGCCTGTGTATGTGCGTGCATATGTGTACAGATGTAGTATCTTAATTTGATTACCCTGTTGCAGGAGAACTTTCCTGCATCACAGGCAATTTAAAACATGTAGTGTATTTGAGGTTTAAAAAGGCTTCTGAAGTTTGTAACTTCCACTTTGAAATTTCAGACTTCCTTTTCCCTTATGAAAAATGTATCAAACCCTACAAAAATGTCCATTAATTATAATCCACATAATAATTCACATTTCTTGTTGCTGCAGGATTATTGTCCTGCTSTAGCAAACTGGCTCAAATTAAGATCCTACATCTATAAGTGTGCGTGTTTGTGCTCTACATGGGAGATCTCTCTCCAAATCACCTCTGCCGTAAGGCAGGATTAATTATACACTGATAAGACAAATTAATTATGAATGGCAGGATTTCCCAAAATGTATTAAACTGCTGATATTTCTGTACATTTCAATTCTGCTTTTGAACTCCATACGTGTAGAGATGTGAAGCAACGCTTTCCCAGCCACTGCAGTCTAAACTCCATGGTGCAAGCATAAATCTTAGTATTTGTACTGTCGCTGTCTGTGGTGCTGAAATTGGGCTGTTAAAATACTGTTGTTCCTGGAAGCATGCCCTTATGTTCCTGTCTACTGCATTTGGTAATACAGTGACTTGCACGCATTGCTGGGATTAGACTCTGTCCATGGTGCTGAAACTAAACTGTGCAGCAGTGGCGTAGCCAGACATTTGTCGCAGCTAACTTCCTACAATTTTACACATTTTGCCATGGGGCAAAGAGAAACATTTGCAGTTGTATWACTAATTTCATGCTATTCTGACTTATTAGGGGTGAGGCTTTCAGTTAGTTATTTTTGGCGACCTATCCCTTGAGAGTGAATGTCATTCCAGTTAATCTCTTATTTTATACACTCTAAGAAAKAAASGMGCTATCTAGAACCTAGAAGGGTTTTTCGGCTGTCAACATAGGAGAACCCTTTGCAGAATACTTTTGGTACCAAGAAGAACCCTTTTGGGTTGCATGTAGAATCTTTTCCACAGTTTTACCTGGAACCGAAAGGGGTTATCCTATGGGGACAGCAGAAGAACACTTTTGGAACCTTTTTTTTCTCAGTGTATATTTCATCAAATCTAAGTAACCCAGTGGACTGCGTGCTATGAATTCTATCTGATGGTGTTTGCATCTTTAGATAAAAATACCAATAATGCCCCGTTTGGAACACTGACAAGTAAAGAAATAAAATAAAATAAAATTCTGTTGTTGTTGCGCAATCTGATTGGGTGCTCCTGGCTCCCCAATGACTATGCCCCTGCTGGACAGATAGCTATCTCTCATTCTCTTATCGTGTGGACAGTTGTGTGAGATTCTAGACATCAAACTTATGAAATAACACATATGGAATCATGTAGTAACCAAAAAACACAAAAAGAATGCCAAGTGTGTGCAAGGCTCTCATCAAGGCAAAGGGTGGCTARCTTGAAGAATCTAAAATCTAAAATATACTTTTTTGGTTACTCCATGATTCCATATGTGTTATTTCATAGTTTTGATGTCTTCACTATTCTACAATGTAGAAAATAGTACAAATAAAGAAAAAGCCTTGAATGAGTGGGTMTGTTCAGTCTTTCGACTGGTACTGTATGTTCTTCAATTGGAATAAAGTCTAGTAACAGTTTCTATGAGCCTTCTACATTAAACAGTTGAAGTCGGAAGTTTACATACACTTAGGTTGGAGTCATTAATACTCGTTTTTCAACCACTCTACAAATTTCTTGTTAACAAACTATAGTTTGGGAAGTCGGTTAGGACATCTACTTTYTGCATGACACAGGTAATTTTTCCAACAATTGTTTCACAGACTGATTATTTCACTTAATTCCAGTGGTTCAGAAGTTTACATACACTAAGTTGACTGTGCCTTTCAACAGCTTGGAAAATTCCAGAAAATTATGGCATGGCTTTATAAGCTTCTGATAGGCTAATTGATATCATTTGAGTCAATTGGAGGTGTACCTGTGGATGTATTTCAAGGCCTACCTTCAAACTCAGTGCCTCTTTGCTTGACATCATGGGAAAATCAAAAKAAATCAGCCAAGACCTCAGAAATAAAATGGTTGACCTCCACAAGTCTGGTTCATCCTTGGGAGCAATTTCCAAACGCCTGAAGGTACCACGTTCATCTGTACAAACAACAGTACGCAAGTATAAACACCATGGGACCACGCAGCTGTCAAACCACTCAGGAAGGAGACGCGTTCTGTCTCCTATGTACTTTGGTTCGAAAAMTGCAAATCAATCCCAGAACCACAGCAAAGGACCTTGTGAAGATGCTGGAGGAAACAGGTACAGAATTATCTATATCCACAGTAAAACGAGTCCTATATCGACATGAAAGGCCGCTCAGCAAGGAAGAAGCCACTGCTCAATAACCGCCTTAAAAATGCCAGACTATGGTTTGCAACTGCAAATGGGGACAAAAATCGTACTTTTTGGAGAAATGTCCTCTGGTCTGATGAAACAAAAATATAACTGTTTGGCAACAATGACCATCGTTATGTTTGGAGGAAAAAGGGGGTTGCTTGCAAGCTGAAGAACACCATCCCAACCATGAAGCACGGGGGTGACAGCATCATGTTGTGGGAGTGCTTTGCTGCAGGAGTGACTGGTGCACTTCACAAAAGTGGCATCATGAGGAGGGAAAATTCTGTGGATATATTGAAGCAACATCTCAAGACATCAGTCAGGAAGTTAAAGCTTGGTCGCAAATGGYTCTTCCAAATGGACAATGACCTCAAGCATACTTCCAAAGTTGTGGCAAAATGGCTTAAGGACAACAAAGTCAAGGTATTGGAGTGGCCATCACAAAGCCCTGACCTCAATCCTATAGAAAATTTGTGGGCAGAACTGAAAAAGCGTGTGCGAGCAAGGAGGCCTACAAACCTGACTCAGTTACACAAGCTCTGTCAGGAGGAATGGGCCAAAATTCACCCAGCTTATTGTGGGAAGCTTGTGGAAGGCTACCCGAAACGTTTGACCCAAGTTAAACAATTTAAATGCTACCAAATACTAATTGAGTGTATGTAAACTTCTGACCCACTGGGAATGTGATGAAAGAAATAAAAGCTGAAATAAATCATTCTCTCTACTATTATTCTGACATTTCACATTCTTCAAATAAAGTGGTTATCCTAACTGACCTAAGACAGGGTTACTCTGATTAAATATCAGGAATTGTGAAAAACTGAGTTTAAATGTGTTTGGCTAACGTGTATGTAAACTTCTGACTTCAACTGTATATCTATTATAACTATTTATCCATTTCTAGAGGCTCCTATGTTTTCGAGCATGTTTTATAATGCATAATGCTGTGTGATGCGTAATGAATGCATAGCCTAAATGATGTTAAAAGCCTTGTGACCTGTTATGAAGGCTTATAGCAACTGTTATATTCCAAAATGTGATAGAGGGCCATATAAATTAATTGAAATTGCATTATACAGGTGGTTCATAGAAAGTGTTACCGTAATCCCTGTCCAACTCATGTCTTTGTCAATGAAGGGGTGTGTAACGTTGGGATCGACTGCCTGACTGAGTTTTACAGGATTAAGCTCGAAATTGGATTAACAGGGAAGATGTGCTATATGTTTATTGACTTGAAATTCAGTGAGCATGCACCCTCCTGCAGTCTCCTGGAGCTGCTGAGAACACTGACACATTGACATGCACACATGCACCCGCACAAACACACGCACACACATCAAATCAAACAGTTATTAGCCAGTATATATACAGTGCCTTCAGAAAGTATTCACACCCCTTTTCCACATTTTGTTGTGTTACAAAGTGGAATTAAAATGTATTTAATTGTAATTTTTTGGGTCAAAAATCTTCACAAAATATTCTGTAATGTCAAAGTGGAAGAAAAATCAAAAAACGTTTTTCAATTAATATTGGAAAATAAAACACTAATATATCTTGATTAGATAAGTATTCAACCCCCTGAGTCATTAGATGTTAGAATCACCTTTTGCAGCGATTACAGCTGTGAGTCTTTCAGGGTAAGTCTCACTGTCATTTATGTTAGTATTGTGGAGTAACTACAATGTTATTGATCRATCCTCAGAAATCTCCTATCACAGCCATTAAACTAAGTAACTCATTTTAAAATCCCCATTGGCCTCATGGTGAAATCACTGAGCGGTTTACTTCCTTTCCAGCAACTGGGTTAGGAAGGGTGCCTGTATCTTTGTAGTGACTGGTGTAGTGATACACCATCCAAAGTGTAATTAATAACTGCACCATGCTCAAAGGGATATTCAATGTCTGCTTTTTTTACCCATCTACCAATAGGTGCCCTTCTTTACGAACCATTGGAAAACCTCCCTGGTCTTTGTGGTTGATTCTGTGCTTGAAATTCACTGCTCAACTGAGGAACCTTACAGATAATTGTATGTGTGGGGTAAAGAGATGGGGTAGTCAATTAAAAATCATGTTAAATGTAACACAACAAAATGGGAAAAAGTCAAGGCACTGTACTTAACACCCACCTCAGGAGAGCAAACTTCATTCAAACATTTAAACTTCAAAAAGAGCTTCATGAAAAATGTTGCCCATAACTTTACTCACAGGGGTATCATGTAATGTTGTTGGAAAGGCTTATTCAAATTAAACATAGGCACCTGGTATTTCAAGAAGGGAACAATAACAGGTATTCTTGCACTGATCTTCTTCTGCAGGCAGCTCTGTAGAGTGGTCACTAGCTAGCACAGCCACAAAGTTATAACATCTGATTTTAAACCTAACACTAACCTTAACCCTGATCTTAACCACACCGCTAACACTAATGCCTAACCCTAACGCTTAAATTCATCTTTCACTAACTTTTACAATATCATCATTTTTTACTTTGCATCTGGCCTATTTAGGGGAAATCACTCAGTTCTGCCTCTAGGACAAGACTCATGACAATAAACATCAGCATTCAAATAAACCTGCCCCATAGTATATTGCTAATAAAGGCTGAATTTACAGTATTAACTTAATGAAGAAAATATATAGGAAACTCCAATTATGCATCCGGCTCTGCCATCTACTTAATGGCTGTTTAAGAATATAGTCATTACTTCAGTTCCAACCTATATTTATTCTAGTTGATGCATCTGGGCCCTGGTGAGAGTGACATTATTGTTTTTTTGTTTAGCAGTGATTAAAACTGTGTTTTTGTAGCTCAATGCTAATGAGGGTGAGGGACTGTGACCAAGTAGGTCCAGATCCTATTCTGAGACTTTTATTTCTCCCAATGAGACTGAGAAAGGGAAAGAGAGAGAGAGAGAGAGAGAGAGAGAGAGAGAGAGAGAGAGAGAGAGAGAGAGAGAGAGCGAGAGTGAGCATATCCATTTGTCTTGTCATTACACTCTGTGGCTGTCCACTTACTCCATAGCAATTTTCACAAACGTGTAAAATTAAATCTGTGTCATCTGATTTCGCTTGGCACTCGCTTGCACTCGCTTACTCTCTCTCTCTCTCTCTCTCCCATTTTATAATAAGGCTGTAACGTAACAAATGTGGAAAAAGTCAAGGGGTCTGAGTACTTTCCAAAGGCACTGTAGTTATCTTTTTGCTTTCTCATAATTTGGTTGGGTCTAAATGTGTTTCTGTCCTGTGGCTCAGAACCACCTGGCTGAGTGGACTCTTCTGTAGGTTAGTCTCTCTGTAGGTGATGTGACGTGGTGAGGTTGCACCCAGGTGCAGAGAAGAGGACAGACGAGGAATCAGTGGTTAAGYGTAAACATAAAGCTTTACTTAGAAACGGTAGCCGCAGGATCCCAGTACACATGAAAAAACAACAAACACTAAGTCTCGAAAACTACCTCAGGAAACAAACGCACACAGTCAACAATTCAAGCTTCGGCAAAGGACAACCTAACAATTAAAATAGGACACACCTGAGTGTCGTTAATGTCTCTAGGACGGTCTCCGCCGCCCTCTGGTGACAGGGGTGACCATGACAGGTGAGGGTTTTGTGGTAGATTGTGTGGGCATCGCTTCCTTTTAGGTGGTTGTAGAATTGAACAGCCTTTTCTGGATTTTGATAACTAGTCCTAATTCTTCTCTGCGTGCATTGTTTGGGGTTTTGCGTTGTACGCAAAGTATATTTTTGCAGAATTCTGCATGCAGAGTCTGGCTGTTTGTCCCCTTTTGTGAATTCTTGGTTGGTGACTGGACCCCAGACCTCACAACCATAGAGGGCAATGGGTTTGATAACTGAATTTTTAGCCAGATCCTAATTGCGATGTTGAGTTTTATGTTCTTTTTGATGGCATAGAAGGCCCTTCTCTCTCTCTCTCTCTCTCTCTCTCTCTCTCTCTCTATTCAATTCAATTCAATTCAAGGGGCTTTATTGGCATGGGAAACATGTGTTAACATTGCCAAAGCAAGTGAGGTAGATAATACACAAAAGTGAAATAAACAATACAAATTAACAGTAAACATTACACATACAGAAGTTTCAAAACAAGAAAGACATTACAAATGTCATATTATATATATACAGTGTTGTAACAATGTACAAATGGTTACAAATGAATCTCTCTCTCTCTCTCTCTCTCTCTCTCTCTCTCTCTCTCTCTCTCTCTCTCTGTCCATTCCATTCTGTAAACATATGTTTCCCATGCCAATAAAGCCATTTGAATTGAATTGAATTGAGAGATGGAATGACAGAGAGAGAGACAGAGAGAGAGAGAGAGTGAGAGAGATGTAATGACAGAGAGAGAGACAGAGAGAGACAGGTGGAATGAGAGAGAGAGAGAGCTAGGCGAAATGAGATGACACAGGTTTCATTTGACATGTTTGTGAAAATTGCTATGGAGTAAGTGGACAGCCACAGAGGAGTATAATGACAAGACAAATGGAAATGGATATGCTTGATAAATAAGCCGTGTCCTGCTGTCAGACCAGCAGACAGAATGTTATCTCTGGAGGAAAAGGATTGTTCAGCCATGTCTCCCCATGATTCAGGATCCTGTGGAGAAATACACAAGGATCAGGGGCAATTCATATCATTATTTAGTGTTGGGTGGCTAGCAGGCGTGTAATGTCAATGGTGATGTGCCTGAAGTAAGTCGTTGAAGAACATACAGATTAGATTAGGGTAGAGGGGGTTGGGGTTTAAGAATAATGGAGGCAACTGTGTTCTTGGGGACCTTCAATGCTGCAGAAATGTTTTGGTACCCTTCCCCAGATCTGTGCCCCGACAGAATCCTGTCTCGGAGATCTGAACTGAGGATTTCTTTTTTTTTTWATCAATTTTTGGATAAGGCTGCAACTTACCAAAATGTGGAAAAGGTGAAGGGGTCTGAATAGTTTCCGAAGGCACTGCACTTCAGATTGTTTAGCCAGTATTTTATACATTATCTCAAAGAAAATTGTATAGTGTTTATAAAGAGAGAAACAGGGATATAGAGATAAAGTAGATAGAAAGAAAGAGACAGACACATAGAGATGAAAGGGATGCAGATAACTGGGAAGGAAGGAAGGAAGGAAGGAAGGGAGGGAGGAACATGAGTCACTCCTTTCTTTGCCGTCTTCCTCCACTACCTCCTCCTTTTCCTCCTCCTCTTCTTCTTCCTCCTGTACTCTGATCTATGCTCTGGTTATGTCTGGCTCCATCTGTCCCCTGCGTGTGATCTCAGATAATTACTTCTCTATTATTAGTATTCTGTACATCGAGCAAGACATCAGCACAAACGTGCCTGGTACAGACAAAGATCACTGGCTGATACACAATCAAGGTGGGCAGCTGTGAAACTGTAAGTTGAAATACCCCTCATTTGAGGATGGTTCTTCAAGGTTGTGGTTCCATGTCCCAACACTCATGTCTGAACATTTAAAGTGCAGAATATGCATTTGAACGGACAGTGTAGAGGAAATATGCACAACACATATTGCACCCACAACATACAGTGAAACAGTCAGTGCAGGACACAGTCCTAGAATCCACATGATTTCACTCTCCATCCAATATGGCTCCACACCAGAATTGGTTATTGTTGTCTATGTAGATTGGAGATTGGGAAATGCACAAAATTCTAATTGTATGGGTATCAGACATGGCTCACAGGTGGAGGGTGACCTTTTGTTTTCAATCCAGCATTTGATATACATCATTATGGGATAATGAGGCAGTCTGCAGTCAACACACACACACACACAAAGTAGAGTGATCATCAGCCCCATAGAGAAAGAGAACATACTAATGAAACAGGTCTTGGAGCAAACAACCCCAAAATGAAAAAGAGCCCTTCTATCCTCTTTAAAATAATACATTTTTCTGATCGTCTTCAAAGAGATACTAGGTAAAAAATAAGTTGGGATGTGAAAAACTGAACATTCCAATGGAAACTGTGGCTGTGGAGTCCCTAGAGCCCAGAGTTTACAGCCTACCAAGCAGCAATAAAAACTGACGCGTTGGGGGCTAATCAATAGTCCAGCAATGGGAGTGGTACTGAGGTGAGAGGACGAGTGGCTCACCTCTGGAGTGGGCTCGCACATCAGAAACACTTTCATTCACTCCCTTTCTGTGGGAAAGAAGCATCGACTCCACCTCGTAAATAATCTCCCTTCTCCCATCCCACACAATGGAGTTCTGATGTACCTAACCCCCCAAGCTAGTTGCTACGTTCATACTGTAGCAACAGGGATCATTGGCTAATATAATAGCGTTGTATTTGTGTCCTGTGATGCATACATTACATGTTTGCAGTTTTGAATTTAGGAGAGTACACTCTTAGAAAAAAAGGTGCTATCTAGAACCTTGAAGGGTTCTTTGGCTGTCCCCATAGGATAACCCTTTGAAGAACCCTTTTTTGTTCCAGGTAGAACTCTTTTGGTTCCAGGTAGAACCCTTTTGGGTTCCATATATACTGAACAAAATTATAAACGCAACATGTAAAGTGTTTCATGTGCTGAAATAAAAGATCACAGAAATGTTCCATATGGACTAAAAGCTTACTTCTCTCAAATGTTCTGCACAAATGTGTTTACATCCCTGTTAGTGAGCATTTCTCCTTTGCCAAGATAATCCATACACCTGACAGGTGTGGCATATCAAGAAGCTGATTAAACGGCATGATCTTTATACATGTGCACCTTGTGCTGAGGKCAAAAAAAGGCCACTAAAATGTGCAGTTTTGTCAACAATGTCTGAAGTTTTGAGGGAGCATGCAACTGGCAGGCTGACTGCAGGAATGTCCACCAGAGCTGTTGCCAGAGAATTTTATGTTAATTTTCTACCATAAGCCACCTCCAACATTGTTTTAGAGAAACAACAACACAGAGTTACACATGGGATAAACAAAGGTACAGTCAATAACACAATAGAAAAATCTGTATACAGTGTGTGCAAATAAGGAGGTAAGGCAATAAATAGGCCAATAGTGGCGAAGTAATTACAATTTAGCAATTTACACTGGAATGATATATGTGCAGATGAGAATGTGCAAGTAGAAATACTGGTGTGCAAAAGAGCAGAAAAACAAAAACAAATATGGGGATGAGGTAGGTAGTTGGTTGTATGGGCTATTTACAGATGGGCTGTGTTACAGCTGCAGCGATCGGTAAGCTGCTCTGACAGCTAATGATTTCAATAGATCATCATTATACTGGTGCAGTGAACAACATAGCAGAACATCCAATCAGGAGTTGAATAACCCTAATGAGTATCTCTGTATAATAAATTATGTAAACTTGTAAGTAGGGCTGTGGCAGTGACCGCCACACCTGCAGTCATGACCAAAGTAAATTTCCACGTGACGGTTGAGTCACACTAATCTCCGCACTGTTGGTAGTACCCAACWAGTACCCAACTCGCCTAATGGTCTTGTACTCAGGGCTCTATTGTCTCTCTAACCACCATGACATCAATGAAAGGCAATCCCATCAAACAGTATRATGCTTTTAAAACCCACTGTYATTGATCAATTTGAAGGAAGAAGTTCAACCTCAGGTTGGAACTGAGTGGAAAACATGGTCATTGTGGATGTTGTTTCAAAGCTTAGCACAGAGAAAAAGGGGAGGGTTTGGCTGGCTAGGATTTCCTTGTCCCATCGCGCTATGGCATAGGCGGCTCCTTGTGGCGAAGCCGGGTGCCCTGCAAACTGACGTCGGTCGCCAGTTGGACTGTGTTTCCTCTGACACATTGGTATGGCTGGCTTCCAGATTAAGCGAGCAGTGTGTCAAGAAGCAGTGCGGCTTGGCAGGGTCGTGTTTCGGAAGACGCATTGGCTCTTGACCTTCGCCTCTCCCGAGTCCATAGGGGAGGTGCAGCGAAGGGACAAGACTGTAACTACCAATTGGATACATGAAATTAGGGGGAAAAAAGGCAAAAAGTAAAAAAAATCATGAAATATCACATTTACATAACTTTTCAGCCCTTTACTCAGTACTTGTTGAAACACTTGCAGCGATTGCAAGCCTCGAGTCTTCTTGGGTATGACTCTACAAGCTTGGCACACCTGTATTTGGGGAGTTTCTCCCATTCTTCTTTGCAGATCCTCTCAAGCTCTGGCAGGTTGGATGGGGAGCTTCACTGCACAGCTATTTTCAGGTCTCTCCAGAGATGTTTGAATGGGTTCAAGTCCGGGCTCTGGCTGGGTCACTCAGAAAAACATTCAGAGACTTGTCCCGAAGCCACTCCTGCATTGTCTTGGCTGTGTGCTTAGGGTCGTTGTCATGACGTTGGCCTGGGTAGGTTTATGACAGTCATAAATACCTCTTTCCCCCTTTTTCCTCTCCCTACTATAACTGATGTGACATAAGAAAAACCCTTGGTAACATAGAGATTCTGGGAACATCAGAAGTTGGGGGGAAATGAAACTATATTCTGGTAATCCGACCAACTGAACATATGCGGTGGTACTTAAGGTATATTATGTCAGTTCGGTTGCCCTCTGACACATCTCATCAATGATAGAATGACATAAACTCACTGTGGAAAGTCTAAACATCAGAGGTATCGGATTCACATGGAATTGTTTTTGAATTCAAATGTTTGAATATGAAATTATTTGTGAAGAGATAAATGTAATTTTAGCTTCCAAATAGAGATTGGGTTTTCATAAGTTTGGGCCTCTGCTCAACCAGTGGCCCGCCCCTGTGAAGAGACATGGGTAATAAACTTTTCAGCACACCCCCTCTCCCTCCACTATATAAAGCCATTGACAAAAATATAACTTCCTGTCCGGGTACATTAGGATGACGATCCGATGTAGAATGTTCAGATAATAACTACAGAACTAAGCAACATCAGCATGGACTTGGTTGTGAATGGTATGAACTTTGAACTCTATTCACTACAGAAGTGATACCTCCTAGCCGTTGAATTCTCTTCTGCCTTCAG
>NC_036857.1:7635254-7649516 GCF_002910315.2 Salvelinus sp. IW2-2015 | reverse complement strand
CTGGGCACCCCAATTGTGGAACAAACTCCCTCACGAGCCAGGTCAGCGGAGTCAATCACAGCCTTCCGGAGACACCTGAAACCCCACCTCTTTAAGGAATACCTAGGATAGATAAAGTAATCCTCTAACCCCCCCCCCCTTAAAAGAGTTAGATGCACTATTGTAAAGTGGTTGTTCCACTGGATATCATAAGGTGAATGCACCAATTTGTAAGTCGCTCTGGATAAGAGCGTCTGCTAAATGACTTAAATGTAACGTGTGTGTCTTTCCAAATCATGTCTAACCAATTGAATTAGCAGAGGTGGACTCCAATCAAGGTTGTAGAAACATCTCAAGGATGATTAATGGAAACAGGATGCACCTGAGCTCAATTTTGAGTCTCATAGCAAAGGGTCTGAATACTTATGTAAATAAGGTATTTAAGTTTTTTATTTTTAATACAGTTGCAAAAATGTATTGACAAATGTGGAACAAAATGTGGAAAAAGGGAAGGGGTCTGACTACTTTCAGAATGCACTGTAGCCTAATAGCTTACCGCATATTCGACACAGTAGAAAAACATTTAAAAAAATAATATTTAAAATGTCTTTGGTACATAATTGGTCTTGCCTTTACTACAAAATGAAACAAATTCTAGTAATGGCCTTTGAATGTGGACTGTATTATTATGCATACTAGATGGACTGGTTACCTTACGCTCCAAAATGTATATCCATGAGTCTGGGAGAGAACGTATAGGCCTTGGCGATGCTATTAGTTCATTGATTGTGTAGGGCGGCTTGCAGTTAGCCTACAATTATAGTGAATTTGTATTTGATTTTGAATAACCCAGTAATAGGGCATTTTTTATATTTTCATAATTAATAGGCTGACACATTACCTTTAGCTACAGATTATCTCACCACRATGCATTTCCATCTCCTCTCTCTCCTTCATTCCTTTCTCGAGTGCGCAGAGAGAGGAGCTGTCAACAGTTTTAATTAAATATGTTTTCTTGTGAAAATATGTTACTATCGATGTTCCCGAACAGATTTCACTTAATAGCTGCAGGAACAGGGTTGGAGAGCCTATGGCATACAGAGTTTGGACGGAATATGACCTGTAGCGCAGCGAGAGGCTGCATGCTCCTCATACAGTGGTTGATGCATGGAGTSAAATACAGTAAGTGTTCTTATAAGCCCAGACATTTCTATGTGCAATCCTGTGTGAAAGCAGTGTTTTGACCGAAAGGTTGCTGGATCGAATCCCKGAGCTGACAAGGTAAAAATGTGTTGTTCTGCCCCTGAACAAGGCAGTTAACCCACTGTTCCCGGTAGGCCATCATTGTAAATAAGAATTTGTTCTTAACTGACTTGCCTAGTTAAATAAAATGTTTGCCACTTTAAGAGGAAGATCCCAGCTGCTACTGTATTTATGTCTGAGCTGCTCATATTAAGCACATGCTCTGCAATAAAACTGGAGTAGCCGACGCTGGCATGATTGAAAAACGAATTTTGTGAAAGCGGCCTCCATTCGCCATTCGAGTGCATACGGATTTTATTTAAATAGGCAAGTCAGTTAAGAACAAATTCTTATTTTACAATGGCGGCCTCCCCCGGCCAAACCCTCCGAGTCCGTATGGGACTCCCAATCACGGCCGGTTGTGATACAGCCCGGGATCGAACCAGGGTCTGCAGTGACGCCTCGGTGCACCACTCGGGAGCCACTCGGGCGGATGACCTGTATTTTTTCCCCCTGTTCCTGCCCAATTGATAATGGGCCATTATAAATCCAAACTAAAGACAAGATTTAATTGAGAATAGTCTGATAGTCACAGCGTGTGCTGCCAGAGGCAAGGAACAGAGATTAAGCTTTTTTTTGCAACATTCTCAAATCATCAATAGTCTATAGTTGAATCATGCAGCCCATATTTGCTTTGATTTCGGAGACATTCGAAGGTGTGTATCATTCACAACTAAAGTTGCCAAGTAACTCAAAATCTAGCGCATAGGACTTTTACGGTAAACCACTTCATTTACGGTAAACCACTTCATTTACGGTAAACCACTTCATTTACGGTAAACCACTTCAAATCACTTCATATGCGCACTCGCTCTGGAATGGGAAAAATATCATTTAAAAAATATATATATACATATATATATACATTTTATTGAGCTAGGTGCAGTTATATTCTTCTTACTATAAAATCATATAATGATATGGGACTTATAAGCATATTTTGTCTACTAAATTATCTAGCCTACASCCTATGGCATGACGCATAGCCAGAAAACATACAGTAGGCCATCTCTTATTCTGTTCTTCTAAAATAAATGTTTCTTCATATCATAATGTTTCTTTAGACCTGCCTAAAGTAAATAATGGATGTATTGTGATAGTGTATATTAAATGGATTTATTKGACTTTTTTAAATGTAGATGTTCAAAAGTCCCAAATCAGCAGCTTGTATGCACGGAGGCCTGGAAAGGCTCAACGTGTTTATGACAATAACAGGCTGACAAATTTCATGACCGCCACAGCCCTACTTGTAAGTCCAGGCTATATGCATCCATCTGAAGGCCAAGTGTATTGTTTGTGTTTATCAATCTCACTTCTTGTAACATCTCAGATCTAATTCCCTGAAAGCACCTATCGGTCTTCATACGCATTGATTTTGACCAATTACAGTCAGATGAAAAGGTTCCTCTCCTCTCTGCTGGCTTACTCTCACTCTCCCTCTTTCTTGCTCATTTTCTCCTTTTCACTCATTCTCTCAAGGCATCATGATAGGGGATGTGGACTGTATGTTCCTCTATGTTCTTCACAGTAAAAGGGATGTGGACTGTATGTTCTTCTAGGTTCTTCACAGTATAGGGGATGTGGACTGTATGTTCTTCTAGGTTCTTCACAGTATTGGAGATGTGGACTGTATGTTCTTCTAGTTCTTCACAGTATAGGGAATGTGACGGTTTGTTCTTCCAGGTCTTCACAGTATAGGGGATGTGAACTGTTTTTCTTAGGTTCTTCACAGTATAGGGGATGTGGACTGTATGTTCTTCTAGTTCTCACAGTATAGGGATGTGGACTGTATGTTCTTCTAGGTTCTCACAGTAATAGGGGATGTGGACTGTATGTTCTTCTATGTTCTTCACAGTATAGGGGATGTGAACTGTTTTTCTTCTAGGTTATTCACAGTATAGGGATGTGGACTGTATGTTCTTCTATGTTCTTCCAGATAGGGATGTGACGGTTTGTTCTTCTAGGTTCTTCACAGTATAGGGATGTGGACTGTATGTTCTTCTTAGGTTCTTCACAGTATAGGGGATGTGAACTGTTTGTTTTCTAGTTCTTCACAGTATAGGGGATGTGGATTTTTTTGTTCTTCTATGTTCTTCACAGTATAGGCGGATTGTGGACTGTATGTCTTCTAGGTTCTTCACAGTATAGGGGATGTGGACTGTATGTTCTTCTAGGTTCTTCACAGTATAGGGGATGTGGACGGTTTGTTCTTCTATGTTCTTCACAGTATACACCACCTTTCCATCTGTTCCTTTCCATCTCATTGTGGTTTTTATTCTGTTACCAATTCATTTGTTTTATTCAGCAAATGTTTGCCTTACTTTTTGGGAATGGCCTCATAATTAAGCATTTCCTTGTAAAGCCTACACCTGTTGTATTTGGCGCATGTGACCAATAATATTTGATTTGGATTGGATCTTAATATTGCACACTACTGCATATGCCCCAGGACACTGCATTCTACCTTGTTTTACCAAGCCCCCAACAAACACACACACATATACACACACACAATTAATTCCTGACCATGACGGGTGTTAGAGTTATTTTGTTTAATCGATGTTACTGTATGCCTGTTTCTACTCCCTGTAGCTGACAGGCCCTCTAAAAGCCCCCTGTTGAGGCTGTAATCAAATTGCCATATATACCTCTGTATTTCCATACTGAAGTAAAAACAGAGATACACAATGTTTTATTATTTGACTGACATCCATACACTTGGAGATCCTTCTTTTCATTTCCGTCTCTAAATATTGGGTTATTTTCCTCCATCTTGTCAGTTTCTGTTGGCAATGCTGTTATCAGTCCATTCATGTAACAACAATGATGCCAACATATAGCCTACAGTAAACAAAAACATGATTTATGGCTAAAAACATGTTTATGATTATGGTGGATTCAGAAGAACATCTTAAAGGCTTTACCTCTTAAAGCCATGTTACACGGCATGACACAGAAAAGTTTGGTCACCACTTATGTAACAACAGCATGTACAGACAGAATGTTGGCATGTCTGAGCAAGACACAGGTCAGAGGTTAGGGTATTATTATGATGGATAGACAGACGCCTGTTAAAAATAAAACACAAGCACAGCGCTGCCAAATCAACCGAATGCCCCGAAATTGCTTTGAGCATGCAGAATACTGTGTAATGAAAATGTAGTTGATAAAGACAGAATATTATTATCCAAAGAAGATTACACAGGAAAGTGTCACGACTTCCGCCGAAGTTGGTGCCTCTCCTTGTTCGGGCGGCGTTCAGCGGTCGACGTCACCGGCTTTCTAGCCTCCACCGATCTACATTTCTTTTTCCATTTGTTTTGTCTGTATTGTACACACCTGGTTCCCATTACGTTTGAATTATTTCACTATTTAACCCTCTGGAGCCATCATGGTTTTGTGCGTGTTAATTGTTGTCAGTTGTCTCGTTTATGTGATTCTGGATTTTCGTTCTCCTTGTTGGAAGATTATTTTTGAGTAAAGTTACTATTATTACTCATCTCTGTGTCCTGCGCCTGACTCCGCCTTACCCACATCACCTAGACGCTGACAGAAACACGCACCTTCAATGGATCAGCCACGGTGCACAAGCCCTCCTCTACCTATGGAGGAGCGCGTCCCAGCACGCACGCGACTATGTTGCAAAGTCTCGGCACAGCCATGGATCGCGTGCTGCAAACCATGGAGCGATGGGAGAGAGGGGTTTTTCCAGCAACCCCATCATCATCACCCCAGCTCCCACAACAACCCACACCGCTTTCCACCCCTCCTTCACCTGGATCCAGTGGGATTCGGCTCGCGCTCCCYAGGGTATACGATGGAACGGCTGCCGGGTGCCAGGGGTTCCTACTCCAGCAGGGGCTCTACCTGGCAACCGTTCACCCAGCTGCTTCGGGACGCGAGAGTGTAAACACCGTCATCTCCTGTCTGACTGCTAGAGCACTCGAATGGGCCAACACAGTCTGGGGAAGGGAAGGACCGACGTTGGACAATTATGAGGATTTTACCCGCCGCTTCCGGACGGTTTTCGATCATCCACCTGAAGGGAGAGCGGCGGGGGAACGCTTGTATCATCTCAGACAGGGGATGAGGAGCTCACAAGACTTCGCTCTGGACTTCACCGGGACATCACCCTTACCTTTGACCAGCTGGTGGACCTATCCATCAGGTTGGATAACCTGTTGGCCTCCCACAGATGTCCGGATTGAGGTCCGTCAGTTCCATCCCCCAGCACCTCAGATCCAACGCCGATGGAGCTAGGAGGTGCTGCTATGAGGGGAACCGGGGGGGGGGGGGCATTCCCTGCACCACCTGTGGCCGCAGAAGGCACATTGCTGGTCGGTGCTGGGGAGGTTCTCCAGGGAGTCGAGGCAGCAGGCAGGGCACTGGTGGATCATCCCAGGTGAGTAGGCACCCGACTCACCCGGAGCTTCCTGTTTCGCACCTGTGTGTATGTATAGAATTTCCTGAGTTTTCCCCGCATTCCCAGCATAAGGCGCTAGTAGATTCAGGTGCAGCTGGGGACTTTATTGATCGTTCATTTGCAATTAGATTAGGGATCCCTATTGTTCCTGTTGATGTGCCCTTCCCTGTACATGCCTTAGATAGTCGTCCTTTAGGGTCGGGACTGATCAGGGAGGTCACAGCTACACTATGTATGAAAACGCAGGGGGATCATAAGGAGAGAATTAGTCTCTTTCTGAGCGATTCACCTGCGTTTCCTGTGGTGTTGGGGTGTCCCTGGTTGGCRGATCATGACCCCACTATTTCGTGGAAACAGGGGGCTCTCAAGGGATGGTCACGTCAGTGCTCAGGGAGGTGTGTAGGTGTTTCCATAGGTGCAACTACGGTGGAGAGTCCAAACCAGGTCTCCACCATGCACATCCCCCCTGAATATGCTGATTTGTCTCTCGCCTTCTGTAAAAAGAAGGCGACTCAATTACCACCCCATCGACGGGGGGGATTGTGCGATAAATCTKATGGTAGACGCAGCARTTCCCAGGAGTCACGTGTATCCTTTGTCACAGGAGGAGACGGCGGCTATGGAAACATATGTCTCCGAATCTCTGGGACAGGGATACATTCGGCCTTCCACTTCACCTGCCTCCTCGAGTTTCTTTTTTGTGAAGAAGAAGGATGGAGGTTTACGCCCGTGTATTGACTATCGAGGAATAAATCAGATCACAGTGAAGTACAGTTACCCGCTGCCTCTCATAGCCYGTGTGACAGAGTCATTGCACGGGGCGCGCTTCTTCACAAAATTGGATCTCAGGAGCGCTTACAATCTGGTGCGTATCCGGGAGGGGGATGAGTGGAAGACGGCATTTAGTACCACCTCTGGGCACTATGAGTACCTTGTCATGCCGTATGGGTTGATGAATGCTCCATCAGTCTTTCAATCCTTTGTAGACGAGATTTTCAAGGACCTGCACGGGCAGGGTGTAGTGGTGTATATAGATGACGTTCTGATATACTCCGCTACACSCGCCGAGCATGTGTCCCTGGTGCGCAAGGTGCTTGGTCGACTGTTGGAGCATGACCTGTACGTCAAGGCTAAGAAATGTCTGTTCTTCCAACAGTCCGTCTCCTTCCTAAGGTACCGCTTGTCCGCGACAGGGGTGGAGATGGAGAAGGACGGCATTTCAGCCGTGCGTAATTGGCCGACTCCAACCACGGTAAAGGAGGTGCAGCGGTTTTTAGGGTTTGCTAACTACTACCGGAGGTTTATCCGGGGCTTTGGTCAGGTAGCGGCTCCCATTACCTCACTGCTGAAGGGGGGACCGGTGCGACTGCAGTGGTCAGCTGGGGCGGACAGGGCTTTTGGTCACCTGAAGGCTCTGTTTACCTCGGCTCCCGTGCTGGCTCATCCTGATCTCTCTTTGGCATTTATAGTAGAGGTGGACGCGTCCAAGGCTGGGATAGGAGCTGTGCTGTCTCAGCGCTCGGGTACGCCACCAAAGCTCCGCCCCTGTGCTTTTTTTCTGAAGAAGCTCAGTGTAACGATTGTTCTCCTCCTCGTCTGAGGAGGAGCAGGGATCGGACCAAAACGCAMRTTTTGTGGAGTACATAATGAATTTATTCAAAKAAGACGAACACGAAGCACACTTGAATAAATTACAAAATAACAAAAACGACGTAGACCGACCTGGACATGAGAACTTACATAACACGAAGAACGCACGAACAGGAACAGACTAAACAAACGGAAACAGTCCCGGTGGGTACACAGACACGGAAGACAATCACCCACAAACAAACGGTGTGAACAGCCTACCTTAATATGGTTCTCAATCAGAGGAAACGTAAAACACCTGCCCTGATTGAGAAACCATATCAGGCTAATTAACAATGAACCTAAACATAGAAACACATAACATAGAATGCCCACCCAGCTCACGTCCGACCATACTAAACAAAGACAAAATAAAGGAAATGAGATCAGGAACGTGACACTCAGCCCGGCAGAGCGAAACTATGATGTGGGTGTATCGGGAGCTGTTGGCTGTTGTTAAGGCTCTAAGGCGTGGAGGCATTGGCTTGAGGGGGCTAAACACCCTTTCCTCATTTGGACTGACCACCGCAATCTGGAGTACATCCGGCGGCGAGGAGACTGAACCCTCGTCAGGCAAGGTGGGCCATGTTTTTCACCCGTTTTGTTTTCACCCTTTCCTACAGACCAGGTTCCCAGAACTCAAGGCAGACGCACTGTCCCAGATGTATGACACAGAGGAGCGGTCCACAGATCCCACTCCCATACTTCCGGCTTCTTGCCTGGTGGCACCGGTGGTATGGGAGGTGGACGTGGACATCGAGCGGGCGTTACGTACAGAGCCCACTCCCAACCAGTGTCCAGTTGGGCATCTGTACGTTCCGTCTGATGTTCGCAATCGTTTGATCTGTTGGGCTCACACGTCACCCTCCTCTGGTCATCCTGGCATCGGTCGGACAGTGCACTGTCTTAGTGGGAAATACTGGTGGTCCACTTTAGCTAAGGACGTAATGGTTTATGTTTCCTCCTGCTCGGTGTGCGCCCAGTGCAAGGCACCTAGACATCTGCCCAGAGGGAAATTACAACCCCTACCCATTCCACAACGGCCGTGGTCACACCTATCGGTGGATTTTGTGACGGATCTTCCTCCGTCACAGGGAAACACCACGATCCTGGTTGTTGTGGATCGGTTTTCTAAGTCCTGCCGTCTCCTTTCTTTGCCCGGTCTCACTACGGCTCTACAGACTGCGGAGGCCCTGTTCACCCGCGTCTTCCGGCACTACGGGGTGCCTGAGGATATCGTTTCTGATCGGGGTCCCCAGTTCACGTCTAGGGTCTGGAGGGCGTTTATGGAACGCCTTGGGGTCTCGGTCAGCCTCACCTCAGGTTTTCACCCCGAGAGTAACGGGCAGGTTGAGAGAGTTAACCAGGATGTGGGTAGGTTTCTGCGGTCCTATTGCCAGGACCGGCCGGGGGAYTYGGTGGCTTTCATCCCCTGGGCAGAGATGGCCCAAAACTCCCTCCGCCACTCCTCCACTGACCTATCTCCTTTTCAATGTGACTAGGTTATCAGCCGGTCCTGGCACCATTCCATCAGAGCCAGATTGAAGCACCTGCGGTGGACGAATGGTTTTGGCCGGAAGAAACATGGGACACTGCCCATGTGTGCCTGCAATGGGCCATCAGGCGGCAGACCTGCAGTGAGGCGGTCGGGTCTGGCTCTCGACCCAAAACCTACCCCTTCGCCTGCCCTGCCGGAAGCTGGGTCCGCGGTTTGTGGGGCCATTTAAAGTCCTGAGGAGACTGAACGAGTTTTGTTATCGGTTACAGCTCCCTCCTGATTACCGCATTAACCCCTCGTTCCATGTGTCTCTCCTCAGGCCGGTAGTGGCTGGTRCGCTCCAGCAGTCTGAGGTACGGGAAGTTCCTTCACCCCCTCTGGACATTGAGGTGGCCCCGGCGTATACTGTGCGAGCCATTATGGACTCAAGGRGTCGGGCGAGGGGCCTTCAGTACCTCGTGGAGTGGGAGTGGTACGGTCCGGAGGAGAGATGCTGGGTGCCGGTGGAGGACATCSTGGACCCTTCCTTACTGCAGGAATTTCACCGTCTCCACCTGGATTGTCCTGAGCCTCGTCCTCCGGGTCGTCCCCGTGGCCGGTGTCGTCAAGGGGGGGTACTGTCACGACTTCCGCCGAAGTTGGTGCCTCTCCTTGTTCGGGCGGCGTTCGGCGGTCGACGTCACCGGCTTTCTAGCCTCCACCGATCTACATTTCTTTTTCCGTTTGTTTTGTCTGTATTGTACACACCTGGTTCCCATTACGTTTMAATTATTTCKCTATTTAACCCTCTGGAGCCATCATGGTTTTGTGCGTGTTTATTGTTGTCAGTTGTCTCGTTTATGTGATTCTGGATTTTCGTTCTCCTTGTTGGAAGATTATTTTTGAGTAAAGTTACTATTATTACTCATCTCTGTGTCCTGCGCCTGACTCCGCCTTACCCACATCACCTAGACTCTGACAGAAAGACATGTCTTGGAACTGTAGATTTGATTTTCAAGTTCTGAGTTCAAGGCTGCGCCATTCTTAGCTACGGAAACAGTAGGTAGTCACAGAACATCAATTGGGACATTCATCTTGGAGCACCAGGCAGATGGTCCAAACCGCTTGTTGGGTCTGTTTGAACTGACAGAGATTAAGCAAGTGCTGGAACCATGGAACCATGGAATGTAGAGAAGAAGACACTATGGGGTAACATTCATTCACCCACTTAATGCTTAGTATCCCTCGTAAGCACCGTGACTCTGTGGCCATGGCATCATTGTTGTTTGGCACATTTGTGAATATGTCTGGTACAACAACTCTACCTGTACAACAGCATATTGATTCATGGATTTACAATGTAACCTACAACATCTGACAACAATCTAGCTCTTATTGGCATGTATTGGCACTAATCTAGCACTTATTAGTTTACATGTACAACATGACTTCACGACTATGTTCCATCAGACACAGGCATGCAATGCGTATCCTGCTTACGACAGGTGTGATTTGCTGTCTCTCCATCCACGGCCATTCATTCCTTCAGAGCAAGCAACCCCCTGCCTCTTCATCATGTATTGCTTCTTTACTGAAATGTATTACTTTCAATAAGATTTTTTTAACGAACATGCTCCCAAGCACGTACCTCTGCCACTCCAAGGTAAATTGATGAACGGTGGCGCATTAGGTATTAGAGCTGCGTTGGCTAATGGAAATAAATTTAACATTTCATCGCAAGATTAGTGGGACTGGACGCAGAAGGCATCTGTCTTTCCTTCCTAACTTTCTACCCGTCTGTCCTGACTCTCTACCTCTGTCCCTAAACTCTCTACTCTGTCCCTGACCTCTCACCTCCTGCCGACTCTCTACCTCTGTCCTACTCTTCTACCTCTGTCCCTAACTTTCTAACCTCTGTCCCTGATCTCTCTACCTCTGTCCTAACTCTCTACCTGCAATCTGTCCCTAACTCTCTACTCTGTCCCTAACTCTCTACTCTGTCCCTACTCTCTACTCTGTCCCTAGACTCTCTACCTCTGTCCTAACTCTCTACCTCTGTCCCTAACTCTCTACATCTGTCCCTGACTCTCTACCTCTGTCCTAACCTCTCTACCTCTGTCCCTAACTCTCTACCTCTGTCCCTAACTCTCTACCTCTGTCCCTGAATCTCTACCTCTCCTACCTCTCTACTCTGTCCCTGACTCTTTACTCTGTCCCTGACTCTCTACCTCTGTCCCTGACTCTACTCTGTCCCTGACTCTCGTACTCTGTTCCACTCTCTACCTCTGTCCCTGATCTCTACCTCTGTCCCTACTCTCTACCTCTGTCCCTGACCTCTCTACCTCTGTCCCTGACTCTCTACCTCTGTCCTGACTCTCTACTCTGTCCCTGACTCTCTACCTGTCCACTCTGCTACCTCTGTCCCTAACGTTGCTACCTCTGTCCCTGACTCTCTACCCTCTGTCCTAACTCTCTACTCTGTCCCTGACTCTCCTCTTGTCCTGACTTTCTACCTCTGTCCCTAACTCTCTACCTCTGTCCTGACTCCTACCTCTGTCCCTGACTCTCTACCTCTGTCCCTGACTCTCTACCTCTGTCCCTAACTCTCTAACCTCTGTCCCTGACTCTGTCCTCACCTCTCTGACTCCTGACTCTCTACTCTGTCCTGATCGTCTACTCTGTCCCTGACTCTCTACCTCTGTCCATAACTCTCTACCTCTGTCCCTGACTCTCTACCTCTGTCCCTGACTCTTTACCTCTGTCCCTGACTCTTTACCTCTCTCCCTGACTTTCTACCTCTGTCCCTGACTCTCTACCTCTGTCCCTAACTATCTACCTCTGTCCCTGACTCTCTACCCTGTCATTCTACCCTGTCCCTGTCATTCTGTCTGTCTGTCTCTCTCAATTCAATTCAAAGTGCTTTATTGGCATGGAAACATTGGTTTACATTTCCAAAGCAAGTGAAATAAACAATACAAAATGTACAATAAACATTACAATCACAAAAGTTCTAAAGGAATAGAGACATTTCAAATGATAGATTTTGTCGATATACAGTGTTGTAATGATGAGCAAATAGTTTAAGTACAAAAGGGAAAATATATTAACATAAATATGGGTTGTATCTACATTGGTGTTTGTTCATCACTGGTTGCCCTTTTCTTGTGGCAACAGGTCACAAATCTTGCTGCTGTGATGGCACACTGGTAAACCACCCAATAGATATGGGAGTTAATCAAATTTGGATTGTGCACATAGCCTGTCTTCTCTTGAGAGCCTGGTCTGCCTACTGCAGCTTCTATCAATAGCAGGGCTATGCTCACTGAGTCTGTACATAGTCAAATCTTTCCTTCATTTTGGGTCAGCCAAATAACATTCTAGTTTGCTCTGTTTTTTTGTTAATTCTTTCCAGTGTGTCAAGTAATTATGTTGTTTCATGATTTGGTTGGGTCTAATTGTGCTGCTGTCCTGGGGCTCTCTTTGTGTTTGTAAACAGAGCCCCAGGACCAGCTTGCTTACAGGACTCTTCTCCAGATTCATCTCTGATAGCTTTGATATGGAAGGTCTGGGAATTACATCCTTTTATTTTTTTAAACCTTTATTTAACTAGACAAGTCAGTTAAAGAACAAATTCTTATTTACAATGATGGCCTAGGAACAGTGGGTTAACTGCCTTGTTCAGGGGCTGAACAACAGATGTTTACCTTGTCAGCTCAGGGATTCAATCTAGCAACCTTTCGTTTACTGGTCCAACACTCTAACCACTAGGCTACCTGCCGCCCAGATGGTTAGGTGGTTGTAGAATTGAATGTCTCTTTTCTGAAAGTCTGACAGCAAAGACATCATGACCAGATGAGGACAACCGCTGCTCCGGCCGTACATATATATACAGTGGGGAGAACAAGTATTTGATACACTGCGGTGTTGTATTGTGTAGCTCGTGATGTTTTGCGTCTTTAATGATGTGGTGGTGTAACACCTGTCCGTTGAGCGTGATTTGATCATGTGGTGTGGTGGGGTGTGAGGTGGTGTGTTGCTGTGGCGTGATGGATGTGGTTGGTGGATGGCGTTAGCTGAATGGATGATAGGCATTATGTGGGTGTGGATGTGAGTCGTGGTGGGTGTGGTGTGGTGTGGTGTGATTGTGGGTGTCGCATACCTCTTGTTGGTGTGCTGACGTTTGGATGTCAGGTATTGCGTGATGTGATTGTGATTGTGGTGTGGTGGTGGGTGTGATGTGGTTTGTTTGGTTGTGATGGTTGTGTGGGTGGTGTTTGTGGTGTGACGGTGGTGGTTGACGTGATGTGATGTGGTGTGGTGTGATGTGGTTGTGGTGTGATGTGGTGGTGTGGTGTGTATGTGGTGGTTGTGCGTGATGTGGTTGTGTGGCGTGGTGTGACGTGATGTCATGTGGTGTGGTGTGATGTCGTGTGATGTCGTGTGATGTTGGTGGTGCTGGTGATGTGATGTGGGTGGTGTGGTGTGCGTGGTGGTGGTGTGGCGTGGCGTGGCGTACGTGACGTGGTGTGGTGTGGCGTTGGTGTGATGTGGTGTGGTGTGGTGTGTGTGAATGTGGTGTGGCATGTGGTGCTGGTGTGATGTGGTGTGGTGTGGTGTGATGTGGTAGGTGGTTGTGATGTGGATGTGGTGTGAGGTGTGATGTGGTGTGATGTGGTGGAGAGCGTGGTGTGACGTGAATGTCATGTGGTGTGGGTGTATGTGGTGGGTGTGGGTGGTGGCGTGATGTGATGTGAGTTGTGTGGCGTGGTGTGAGTGATGGCATGTGGTCGTGGTGTGATGTCGTGTGGTGTGGTGTGGTGTGGTTGTGATGTGGTGTGATGTGGTGGTGGTGACGTGATGTTGTGTGATGTGATGTGATGTGAGTGGTGTGTGTGGTGGTGATGTGGTTTGGTTTTGGTGTGATGTTGTGTGGGTGGTGTTGTGGTGTTGTTGTGGTGTGATGTTGGTGTGATGTGGTGGTGTGACGTTGATGTCGTGTGATGTGATGTGAGTGGTGGGTGTGGGTGTTGATGTGGTTTGGTTTGGTGTGATGTTGTGTGGTGTGGTTGTGGTGTGTTGTGGGTGTGGTGTGGTGTGGTGGGTGTGATGTGGTTTGGTTTGGTGTGATGTTGTGTGTGTGTGGGTGTGTTGGTGGTTGGTGTGGTGTGGTGTGATGGGTGTTTGGTGATGTTGGTGGTGTGTTTGGTGTGGTGTGATGTTGTTGTGTTGTTGTGTGGTGTGTTGTGGTTGTGGTGTGGTTGGCAAATAACAGGTTCACAGTAGATATGTGAAAATGTTTCTTAATTTTGTGGACCAATAACTGCAACTATATAAAAGGCAGAAGAAGGGAACACAAGGCAGACAGTGGCTAATGTTTGTGAATGTTACTCTCCTTCTTTACATTGGTCCCTATTATTTATTGTTTCACTTTTTATTTGATTCATTCTATTGC
>NC_036857.1:7623673-7631838 GCF_002910315.2 Salvelinus sp. IW2-2015 | reverse complement strand
ACGATTTTGCCGATTTTCCTACTTACAAAGCATGTAGAGTCTGTACATTTTTATCATAGTACACTTCAACTGTAGAGACGGGAATCAAAAGCAAAAAATCCACAAATCACATTGTATGATTTTTAAGTAATTAGATTAGCTATTTTATTGCATAAATAAATATTGATACAATCAAGAAAAGTCAGAACTTAAATATTCTGGTACAGAACCTTGTTTGCCATATTAAAGATCATTACAGTTTTCCTGTAGTTCTTACCAGTGTTTGCACACACTGCAGGCAGCGGTTTTGCGTCACTCCCCATCACACGCTTCTCCATGATTCCTTCAGCCCTTTGGGCTGTGCGCTGGCAATAACGGACTCTTTCAAGTCTCTCATCCAAACGTTTCTATGGTTCAGGTGTCTGGAGACTGCGCTAGCCGGCACCTCCAGACCTTGAGAGCTTCTTAACGGCGCCACTCCTAGTTGCCACGGCTGTGTGTTTCGGTCGTTTCATGCTAGTGTAAGCAGACCCAGCCCACGACCCATCTTCAAGCTACTTACTGAGGGGAAGGAGGTTGTTGGCGCACAGATCTCCCATACATGCCCCATCCATCCTCCGTCGTCAATACGAGTGCATCGCTCCTGTTCCATTTGCAGAAAAGCATCCCCAAAGAATGATTGAGTTTTCCCACTCCATGCTTCGTTACGTGTTGGATGGTGTTTTTCTTGGCGTTGTTACTCATCCTTCTTCTTCTCTCCAAACACCGGCGAGTGGAGTTTCAGACAAGAAAAGAAGCTCTATTTTTTGGTCTCATCAGACCCTCACACCTTCTCCCATTCCCCCTCCTCTTCCGGTCATCCAGGATGGTCATTGATCTCTAACTTCCAGAACGGGCGCTGGACATGCGCTGCTGAGCAGGGGACCTTTCGTCGCTGCAGATTTTAATCCATGACGGCGAAGTGTGTTACTAATGGTTTTCTTTGAGGCTGTGGTCCCAGCTCTCTTAGGTCATTGGACCAGGTGCCTCGCCGTGTGTACGTTCGTGGCTGATCCCTCACCTTCCTATGATCATTGATGCCCCACGAGGTGAGAGTCTTGCATGGACCCCAGACGAAGGTGATTGACACCGTCATCGTTTGAACTTCTTCCATTTTCTTAATAATTGGCAACTAGTTGTGCTTCTCTCACCAAGGCTGCTTGCCTATGTCCTGTAGCATTCAATAATGGGTTCATTCATTCACTCATTTGTGTATTCACCTACAGGCTGTTGTGAGAGAACTGAGCAGTGATTATATCATTGTGGAGTGTGCTAGGTATTATATCATTGTGGAGTGTGTTAGGTATTATATCATTGTGGAGTGTGTTAGGTATTATATCATTGTGGAGTGTGTTAGGTATTATATCATTGTGCAGTGTGTTAGGTATTATATCATTGTGGAGTGTGTTAGGTATTATATCATTGTGGAGTGTGCTAGGTATTATATCATTGTGGAGTGTGTTAAGTATTATATCATTGTGGAGTGTGTTAGGTATTATATCATTGCAGAAGAGCATTGCATTATGTAAGGCGTTCCTCCTCTTAATACCATATACAGTTTTTTAATATTGCTGCTGCTTCCTGGTAATTCCACTGATGTAGTCTCAGTTGATTTACAGCTTTGCTAAATTGCGATTGCCAGCTGTTTCTGGCTGGATTGGATAATAGGACATTGGCCATTTCTCTGTGCGATGATGATGGTGGTGGTTGTAGTGATGCAGGTTAAATATCTCAGACCTGCTTCTACATCCCAACGAGGTGAGGAGAGTAAACTGATCTGATCTGAACCAGAGGAGGTCAAGGAATGTCAATAGGTTGTCTGAAGTTCATCAATCATCTTGTGCTTGCTTAGCTTAGTAGTGCCTATTTGCCCACTCTTATATTCCAGTGTCAGAAACTGTCTTTAATCTTCAGCGAATGAAAATGTCATAAAGGCTTGAACATCTTGTACTCATTGTAAGGATCGGAGGACCAATGCGCAGCGTGGTAAGTGTCCATAACGTTTATTTTAAAACATAAACTGAACACTATGAAATACAAAACAATAAATGTGAACATGAACGAAACTGAAACAGTACCGTGTGGCAACAAACACTCACACGGAAACAAACACCCACAAKCKCAACAGAAAACAGGCTACCTAAATATGGCTCCCAATCAGAGACAATGACAAACACCTGCCTCTGATTGAGAACCATATCAGGCCAAACAAAAACCCAACATAGAAACAGAAAACATAGAACCCACCCAACTCACATCCTGACCAACACTAAAACAAGAAAATACAAAAGAATAGGGTCAGAACTGACACTCATTTAAAGGAATTTTCATTCCTATGTGTTCATACACCAATTCAATTAATAAAACACTCTGCCCATTCATAAGAATTTGTAAGATACTTATTTGCATAAAATGGACAGAAACCAGTCTCAAAATCAATAGTTTAATTTCATCTATTGAGAGTCTGATCATAGTACAATTTACATCAGGTTATATAATATAAATGAACTCATAGGTTTTAAAATGTCTCTCCTTCTCGGATACAATGGCAATAGTTACAAGCCTTCCACATTGGTCTGCCACCTGTTAAACAATCTATCTACAGCCACGAAGTTCCGCCCCTTCCCTGGGTAGAGAACGAATGTCCCTGTAAGGTAACACAGCATCGCAGTCCATGGTCTGACACTAGCTCTCATTCGTTTCTAACAAGGAACAGAAAGTCTCTGTTCTAATTCTTGACTAAACCACTAACCACACATTTATTCAGTATTATGATGATATAATAGAATTCATACATCCACAGTAACAATAGTCATATGTCCTGTTTAGTGTATAGTTCTAAGATTACATGTATACATATTTTATCCATCTATATCATAAAAATCCAATAACATATCCACCAATGACTAAATATTAGAGTAATCATATCATCATCACACATCTGATTTTTATTTGAAATATCAATTATATCCAAAAATCAACATCAACCACAACATCTAACACAACATCAAACACACAATAACCCAGTGGGGGCCGTCAGGGCGCAAGGCCTTCTCTGCTGGCCTAAACATCATCAGCAATATAATTTTTTTTTTTTAAAATAAAATATTTTCCCACTAAATATGTATTAAATTATTCCCCAGAGTAAGAGTATACTCTTCATTTCATAGCTTTCCCTCTTGGTTGCACTGGCTTCCAAGCCCCAGGTTGAAAGATTTGGAGGGCTGGTCTTTAATGTTAGATCTTTTTATCCAATCATATTCAGCCATCATGGTGTTGCCAGGGGTCTAAAATCTGCCCTCAGGCTTCAGAAGTCCACAGTGCAGCGCTGTAGCTTATAAGTGAATGGAAATGAAAATTTTAGTGTTCAACCCAATCAGCTTTAGAGTTGTCTTATTGTACGCTGCCTAGCTGGCTCCACGTGTTACACAGGAGCCAGGCTAGCAGGCGTAGTGCGTGCACGTCTTTTTGATTGGATTACCAATATTGAGAGGCAGGTCCTACTGGGCGGTCTATGCAGATCTAGGAAACTGAATTTTGATAAACGAATTAATTCGCGTAAGCTGTTTTTTTTCAACCCAAAGGCGGAAGGAGGAAAGATATCGATTTGGGTCGAGGATATAATTATAAACGCCATTCCAAGACGAACTTTTCAAGAAAAGTTAGACATTGTAAGGAGAGGTCGCCCGATGCCAACAAAGCCTTGTCACAGGCGGGAAAGCCCACTTTCAAAGTTTCAACTACGAGCGCTGTCATGGACCTCAACGGCTCCGAGAAGCACTGCAAACTGTACTGCTTGGAATGCCTAATTTTTGCAAGTGATCGATTGTTGTTTGGAGCCACACTGCTTTGCAAACCTCTTGAGTTGTCTAACAAGGCAGCAACGAGAACGCCAAAGTACAGCTGGGCACTTACAAGCAATTGTGCTTTTGAAAACTTTTGGGGACACCGGAGTGGATCTACAGCTCAAAAAACAAGCGCGCAGGGCAACGGAGCTGCACAATGAAAAGGTGAAGGGAAATATTGAAAAGACTCATTGATTGTGTCATGTTTTTGGGTAAACATTGTTTACCCAAAAATGTCAATTTGTCAATTTCAAGGTGACGCAACGCCTGGTTATACTGCGTTTCTGTCTAAATGTATAGTGTCTAGAGCCATGACATCATAATGATAGTAATAAGAGGTGGATTAATTCGGGTGGGACTGTGTAGTACCTCACTGAAGGCCCAYGCCCCAGGCCCACGGCACGCCACTGCAATAACCAATATATATATTTACAATGGCTGTTCCAGGCCTACATCAGAATCATAACTCTTCTTATCAGGATTTTCGTTATAATCTTTATTAAAAAAAAACAGTCTAACATCAAAACAAGAAGGGACCTAAATATTTAAAAATGTCTCAAAGTAGACYGATCCATCCTCGGTCTGGGAACCAGTATTCATCCTTRCACTGGTCAGAACTTGGAATCGGTCCGTATCTTATCATCTGTATTGTCATCGATTTCTCCAGAGTCCTGGAAATGAGACCTTTCACACCCAGAATCAAACATCATTCACACAGAACCAAAACACTCATACAGGTGAAATTGGCCCACAACACAGTGATTATGACAATTTTCCATTTCCCAAACATACTGTCAAATCCATTTGTAAGAGATTTATCCACCCCCTAGTGCTCTGCCAGAGCCTTGGTCACTGATCCYTCTGGAGCTGTGTTATTTAAAAAATAAACATACAGCAATGAATCTTAATGTATATAAATGATCAGATTCAAAATGGTGATTGATGTAGATTCACTCTAAAAACCAACACATGGTTGCCATCTCCTCTATTTCAAGAGCATAGTCAGAACTACAAATGGCAGATTATTCCATACAAAACAATAGCYCACATTTAGCTCTATCAGAGTTAAACACATCACACCACACCAACCACCACATCACACCACGCCACACCACCATCCCACGCCGCACCACACCACCACATCACGCCACACCACATGACACCAAGCCACACCACACCACACCACCACACCACAACGACATCACATCACACCACATCACACCACCACATCACATCACACCACACATCAACACCACACCACACATCACATCACATCACATCACACCACGCCACACCACCACCTCACCATTACCACCACATCACATCACACCCACAATCACATCACTCACACCACACATCACATCACACCACATCACACCACGCACACCACCACATTCACATTACACCACATCACACCCACACCACCACATCACACCACATCACACCACATCACACCACCCACACCACCACATCACTTTACACCACATCACACCACACCGCCTGTAGTGACGTTGTATTGATTAATGTGTGTCGGGCGTGTGGCCTGGTGTGATGTGGTGTATGTGGTGTGATGTTGGTGGTGTGGTGTGATGTGGGGAAATGTATGTGGTGTGTCGCAGTGTTTAGGATTCATTTGGATTGTGGTGTGGCTGTGATGTGTGGCATTCCGTGAATGTGATGTAGATGGTGTGATCGCCGGTGTGATGTGCGAAGTAGGTGTATCTTAGGGCAGAGCGGGCTCTATATGTTGCGACGCCTGTGTGGGTTGGTGATGCTTGTTACTGTCTTCGAAGTCTCTGTGGCGAGCTTCAATCCAACACCCCGCCTATCAGGAAGATGCCTCGCGTCGTTATTGGGCTTCGGGTAGAAGCACGAAGTATATAATAGGGTAAGATCAGGCTGGTGTGATGAGGTGTCGCCTTGCTTTGTTCCGGTGGTGAATCTCAACTGTCTGGAAATGCTTGATACGACAGCAACGGCTAGGCTTAAGTGCTGGCAGAACGATGTGTGCAATGGTTGTGGGATGCGCGATGCGCAATCGGATAGCTAAGGGTCGGGTCGCCTCAACACTGCGCATTGCGCTAGGCTAAGCGGAGTGGAATGCAGCGGGACCACTGAGGTGTGAGGGCGAAGGCGCAGCGAGGGAAAAGTAGGCAGGGAGGGGATCGGATAGATGTGGGGGATAGTTCGAGTGATGAGAGAATGTGAATGGTTCTTCGCGCTGGTCGTCTCCCACCTCTGAGTGTGGGTGGCGATCTCGACAGGGAGGACGTAGGGTGTGGTCATTGAGACAAGAGGAGCGTATAGAGAAGTGTAAACGCTGGGGAGTGTGAATGGTACGCCAAAGTGCTTCTGGGGACCGTGGGTGGCTGGGACAAGCAAGGGAAAGCAGGCGGCTGTGGAGTGAGGTCAGCCGGACGAATTACTGCGATGGAACGAGTGAACATAGCCGACAACGGAGAACGTATTCGGAGTGATGGATGCCGGGCTGCGGTGAACGACAGGTACTGGAGGAGGCCACGGACAGCCTGGGACTGTAGGGAATGGTGTGCGTCCGAGGTGGCTGTGCCAGCGGGAAATAAATCCAGAGATCCGACATGGGAAGAGAAAGGGAATAGGCATTTAGCCGGTAGACCTTGCTGTTTGGAAGGCTCCCTTGAATGAGGCGCGCTATGGCGAAGACATCGGGGTAGCCGGGGGCTCGAACTTGGATGTTATTGTCACTAGGTGACGACGAGGTCGGAAATAGGTACCGGCTGCAAGTGTATAAACGAAGACAACAGCCTATCGAGCCATGAGAATCTTGCCTTGGACATTTGTAACTAGGCAGGAGATGGGCCAACCCATGTGTTGGTTCAGTTAGAAGGCTGAGAATCTACATCAATCCCGGCCGACTTGTACTGCCTGCCTGTCAATATCTAATACTCCCCCACTTATTAACAGGAAGTCAGTGCTGTTAATAGCGCTCTTGATTTTCACTTCGTCCTCTCCAGCATAACACAGCTCCCAGAGAGCGGACGAGAGCGGAAGGGTCACGGCAAGTGCACATAGGAACTCTCTGGCGCGCATCAAGGAGTTGCCACGCGAGGCGTACGGAGTGTGATTTAACAATCTCGTATACAGGCCGATGGATGTGACAGTATAGATGTTTGGGATAAAATCCCGGTGCAGGAGATCCCACGCTTGGTGGCCACTGTCATCCACACTCAGATAAACGCGCTTTCGTGGGCCAATTTCCGCCCTGTAAGATGGTGTCCACTCTCTTGGCTTCTCTGCATGTGAATGATGTTTGACTGTGGGCATCGCCGGTGTGACAGTGAGGAAACAATATGGTGCTCTCACCCAGAGTCCGCTACCCGGAGGGGTATCTGCCCATTTATCGGCAGGAGCATCTTGACCCAGAGAAAACTCACGGGGTAGGAATGACATATAGCCACGACCAATCTCTAAGACGAGTCACTATGAGGCCCGGCATCAGTAATACGTGATCCAATGACCGAAGAAGGCAGATGAAATAGAAATAACATCGAGTCACCAGGTCTCGCAGGAGAGATGGCATCTGTCTACTATGTAACCGATACCAATAATTTATTATATGAAATAATTTAGGGTCCCTTCTTCTGTATTTATGACCGATGATTCAGAACATCGTTTTTTTATATACAATAAGTAACACCAAAAACTCGATATACGTAACATAGTGTGAAAAATACATGTAAGACTTAAGACGGAGTATGTTCGATGCTAGGCCTCTAACAGCCATTGTAAATATAAAAATATATTGGCTTATTGCCACTGTGGAGCTACTCCGCTAGGGCGCTCCTTCGGGTGGGCATTGAAGGCCCCTCTCCCGATGAGCCCATCACCTCAACTCCAGAACCCACCACCAAAGTCCACAAACCCGAGAAATCAATCGACCTCTTATTACCCTACAAATCCCCCTCTATTGAAACGATCGATGCCTAACTGAGACGACTACTCCCTCAACTCCAATTCTCAGGACAAAGGCAACGCGGATAGCCCTTTACGAAACAAGGGAAGCGTGCGTCACTTGACATTGACAAAATAGACCTTTCTTGACTGATTCACAATGTGTACACCAAAAACAAAAAAAAAACATGACACATCAATCAATGAGATCTTTTCAATATTTCCACTTCACCTTGCTTCATGTTGCACGCTCGTTAGCCCTGCGCGCTTGTTTTTTTTTCTTCTTGAGCTGAGATCCACTTTCCGGTGTCCCCAAGTTTTTCAAAAGCACAATGCTGTGTAAGTATGCCCAGCTCTGTACTTTGGCGTCGT
>NC_036857.1:7606500-7622313 GCF_002910315.2 Salvelinus sp. IW2-2015 | reverse complement strand
ACTCCTTGGCCTGGCGTTCTGGGCAGTAGGAACTACGGACCCATGGCTGAACTTACTGCCTGACGGAGCCAGTTCCTGTTACCCCCTCCATACGCAGTCAATCTAGGTCTTCTGGAAAGGGAGAGGGAGAGGGAGTAAGTGAAGGAGAGTAGAAGAGACAGAGGAGGAGACAGACAAGGCAGAAGGGGAGACCATAGGAGGAGAGGAGGAGAGTGGAGAAGACAGGAGGAGGAGAGAGTGGCAGTAAACCTGCTGCCCAGTGGAGCGACAGAAGGAAGAGAGTGGAGGAGACAGAGGAGAAAGTCCCCGCGCGAGGTGAGAGTGGAGGTTAGACCGAGCGGGAACAAAGAGTGTAGTACAGACGAGGCGGAGTGGAGGCGACATGAGGAGAGAGCTCCTCGAGGAGGAGAGAATGGAGAGATTCCGAGGAGGAGCCGTGAGGACAGAGTGGAGGTAGTCCAGAGATGGAGACAGAAGAGGGGAGTGGAGGAGAGAGAGAGGAAGGATGAAGGATGACAAGATGGAAAGAGAGGAGAGAGGAAGTGACAGAGGAGGAGCTGGAGACACAGGAGGAGACAGACGGTCGACGGAGAGAGAAAGGCATACTCGCGTACGTTCGTGGTAGTAATGTTATAGATGGGCCCATCAATCACACCACACCTGTCACCAGCTAACCTACCCACTCTCCCTAACCTACTCACCACTCTACCACCTACCTCTGCCTACCCATCCTCATTCCTACAACCCCATCGACCACCAGCCTTTTCACTCTCCACCATCACCCTACCACCAGTACACACAATTGCTACACCAACCCCACCTACTCACTCTACCATCACACCCACCCATACTTTACCACGCACCCATCCCCACTCACACCCCAGTACACCCCATCGACACACACCACGCCACACCACCACATCACATTACACCACATCACACCACACCACCACATCACACCACATCACACCACATCACACCACGCCACACCACCACATCACATTACACCACATCACACCACACCGCTGTAGTGACGTTGTATTGATTAATGTGACAACTGCTGGTCATCGAATGATTAACGGTTTATAAATACGTGGTTAAATGAATCAGGTAATTATTAACTCATTAACCTGGGGCACCGTGGGAARGTTTGGTTTTATTGAGTTTCTATTTCCCAAATTAACTCAATGAATCAGAATATTGATTTTACAACAGTCGCTAATTAATCAATTTCCTCAAGTCTCATTCTGAATGTTGCATAATCTGGGAATCTGCACAAACCCGAGTCCCACCAATGAGTCCGTACTATACCAATTGAGTTGATGATAAAATTATAATATAAGATACACATACACAAACACACAGTCTAGGCTATTGATTAGATCTTAGTACAACGAAACAGCACCCTAGCGGGCCAACACAATATGACACGTGTTACACAAAATGGGGATTTCAAAAGAGAGAGAAAGAGAGAAGGTACATGAGAGAAAAGTACACTTGGGTGCATTTGTCAGCTATGCTTATTTAACCATAACCTTGCCCCGAACTGCCGCCCTTATGGGTCAGATATGAATGGATTGTCATTACGTGTTGAAGGTCTCCGACTATGGGTCAGAATAGAATGATGTCAATTACGTGTTGAAGGTCTCCTGACTATGCGTTCAGAATATAATATGTTCATTAGTGTTGAAGGTCTCTCGACTATGTGGTCAGAATATAATGATGTAATTACGTGTTGAAGGTCTCCGACTATGGGTCAGAATATAATGATGTCATTACGTGTTTGAAGTCTCTGACTATGGGTTCAGAATATAATGATGTCATTACGTGTTGAAGGTCTCGACCTGATGGTCAGAATATAATTGATGTATTACGTGTTGAAGGTCTCGACTATGGTCAGAATATAATGATGTCATTACGTGTTGAAGGTCTCCGACTATGGTCAGTAATATAATGATGTCATTACGTGTTGAAGGTCTCTGACTATGGTCAGAATATAATGATGTCATTACGTGTTGAAGGTCTCCGAACTATGGTATAATTAATGATGTATTACGTGTTGAAGGTCTCCGACTATGGGTCAGAATATAATGATGTCATTACGTGTTGAAGGTCTCCGAATGGCGGTCTCTGCATGGACCGTTTTGGCTTCTCTGATGACGCACTTCTCTGGTTAACAGGTGTAACTCTCTGGTGTCCTCACGATGTCAGTGTCCTTTGTCTTAGTGGTCTGTTTCCTCGCCCTTGTTCTGAAATGAGAACAGCCAGCCCTTTTGAGAACGCCAGCCCTGTAGTGTTTCCGCCTCTAGGGCAATCTCTGGGCGTACCAAGTTACGAGGCAAGGTCTCATTTTTAGACAACTAACCTAACATTTCATCTTTACAAAAACATTTCTTTGATCTGGACATTTTCCACACAACGTACAATGTATAAACATCAAGCATATACTAGGAAAACTCTTAAAGTTACAATGTTTCGTTATAACGTTGTCCTTTTAACTTTTTAATAACATAACAAAAACGACATACATTTTCATATTCCATCTATCGTCATTACCACCATTGTGGTTGACCCAAAGTCCATGTATTACATGTTAATGTCTGAGGCCGGTTCTCCATAGTGAGAGGACAAAGGAATTTTGTCTGCTGCCTTAGATTTACAATGGGCGTGAGTGTCTCCCCCTATCTCCATACCTATCGATCTCTTCCCCTCTGGTGGGTGTGAGAGATCTCTCTGTAGGATTATGTCCACGGTAACCTGACCCGAGCAGGCCAGTCATGACATCACACCACCACACACACCACCATACCACAACACACCACACCACACCACATCACATCAACACACACCATGTGACGCCACACCACCACACCACACCACCACATCATGCCACATCACATCACACCACACCACACCCACACCACATCACACCAACACACCACATCAACACCACATCACACCACATCACACCACCACACCACACCACAACCACCATCACACCACATCACACCACATCACACCAACCACATCACATCACACCACCGCCACCACATCACACAACACCACCACACCACACCACACCACACCACATCACACACACCCACAACACCACCCACCACCCACATTCACACCACCACACACACCACATCACCACCACCACATCACATCACCCACCACACCACATCACACACACACCACCACACTCACACACACACCACATCACACCACACCACATCACACCACCACACCACACACACATCACACCACATCACACCACCACACCACACCACATCACACACATACATCCACACCACCACATCACATCACACCACCACATCACACCATATCACACCACCACATTACCCCACCACCACATCACACCACACCACCACATCACATCACACCACGTCACACCACACCACCACACCACATCACACCAGCTCATCCTTCTGATTCAAGCTGTGTTAACTCCCTGTTCTTTGAATGAGATCACAGGGATCATCAGGATGCCAGAAAGGCTTCTGTTGTCTTTGGTACGAGAAACCTCTAACAGATCTTTTTACAGCTAGGGCCTACCTGCCTAAATAATGGGTAGGAAAGCTCTGCTACTTGTTGGGGTAGAAAGACCTTTTGTCTTTAGTGTTTAGTCCTCTGTTTTATTTTGTGTTGACAGCACTTTGCACAGTGCAGAGAAAAATATGGGAGTGAATGAGAGAACGGGAGAGGGACAGGGGTGGGGGAGAGAGAGGGATGGAGAGAGAGAGACCCACACTAATCCTCAAGCTAAGCTGATACATCTGATACTGTATCTCACACCCTGTCTGCTTAGATTGGAGATTAGGAAATATYGCTATCATGTAATCCTTTCTTCCTCCTCTACCTCCTCATCACAACCAGCTCACACTGTTCCAGTGTGCCACACCACACTAACTTCAGAGCAAGTGTGGAAATAAGGCTAGCTGCTTACCAACTCCCTGACACGAATTCTCATCTGCTTATTGACAATGCGCTCTCTCCACAGGCACAGGCTGCACTGTACACTATCTCTAGTTGTAGATATTCAGCATAATCAGTATARAGTGCATTTTAGCATTTCTACATCATTGAAAAGGGGCTGAGATGAGATTCTATAYGCTTGTGCTGTTACTAGGGCGAATGAGAGAGAGGGGAAAAAACAGGCTCCAAAAGTCTAKATAGATTACTGAAGAATCCTCTGAACATGACAGGCAGCTGTATCCAGGGGAGATGTTTATGGGAGTGTTTATGATGGGCAGAGTGAGGACAGGAGAGGATCCATGGCTGCAGCCTTTTCCCACCTTGGTATTCCCTTCCCTTCTGCCTGCAACATGGGATCACACTTAAGAAGGTCCATGAATCCATGGAAATGCAGCCATGTGAAGTCCCAGTACTGGGAGCATACACAGCAGGGAGTAACTGCCTAGTTAAATAAAGGTTAAATAAAATTAAAATTAAAATATGCCTCCTCCATACGTACAATAACATTAGTACACAATAATAGGCTTCCCAGTAGGATAAATCCACACAAATGTGCGATGGGTGCTTAGAAATCTTAGAAATCTGATCCATTTAAAAACATCTTAAAGAAGATTAGATTATGACAGTCTTTTTGAGTCTTTTTGTCCTTGATTGAGGGATGTGAGTGTACCCCCTTGAGGGGTCAGTCAGAGCCAACCAGGGTTGAGTTATTACATCACTGCATCAGGCTGGTGTGCTGATTGAGACTAGATGCCCACTCCTTCTGGCTCGGTCGCTGTATCTCTCTCTCTGTTGCTTTCTTTCTCTCTCTCTCTCTCTCTCTGCATCTGTCTCTCTCGCACGCRCACTGTTCTACACCAGAGCATTGTACCACACGACAGAGGTAAATAGCTCCGACATGCTCAGTAGGAGCCAACATTATCTTCCCTTAGCCTTGTAAGGGCCGACACCCACCTTAGAGGCTATGTCACACACCTGTGAACACCTCAAGCAAAGTACGCACCTGAGAAGAAATTGACAGGGCTGTGGAGGGGGTTGGGGTAAAGAGGGGATGGTTGCATAATGCATGATGGCCTTGGGGTGCGACTTGTTTTCTTCCAAATAGCTCATATGACTGATCATCACACAGCCGAGGCTGGTGCTGGGTAGAGGTCGCTTTTTCACTTTATTTGTGCAAAACATATAAAGGCACAGTTATTAGATTAAGCATATGCATCATTGATTGTGGCTCTGAGGTCTGCCGTGACGTGTGGGGAGTCTCTGGAATGCTTGGCATTGCAGACACGTCTCCTCTCAGTGTSTTACTAACTAGCTCCTCTCCCCCTACTCTCTGATACTTCTCGTCTAGAACAGTGGTTTCCAAACTGTGGGACACATCCCTCGGGGGGGCGAGGGGTCGGCAGGGGGGTTGCGGGGGTCCACCCCCCGTTGACATTTTTTTAAATATATCTAGTCAATTTTAAAATATTTTTTTAAGGAAGAAAGTCCAGCTTTCAACTTACTCTTGAAAGTTTTAATAGTTGGGTAGTGCGTCATCAGTATTCCTCTTATCATTGCATACATTGGAGAGCTATTTGTAACTTGTTAGAAATGTCCAGATCAACTAGCCCATAGAGTCACTCAAATTTCACATGAATGCACATTAGACATGGAAAAATGTATAGAATTAAAAGAAAATTTGCATCAAAACTGCAACATTTTCTCTGCACCTCATGACAAAATGTGTAGAATTACAGGAAATAAGCTTTAAACCTGCTAAATGTTCTCTCTGCCAACAAGATGAACAGTGCTTGTGCCCATAGAAATAGACATGGTATGCGCTGAGGGGGGCCTGAGTGAAAAAGTTTGGGAACCCCTGGTCTAGAACATTCCCTGATCCTGCTCTAGTCTAGAACACTCCGATACTGCTCTAGTCTAGAACACTCTGATCCTGCTCTAGTCTAGAACACTCTGATACTGCTCTAGTCTAGAACACTCTGATCCTGCTCTAGTCTAGAACACTCTGATACTGCTCTAGTCTAGAACACTCTGATACTGCTCTAGTCTAGAACACTCTGATACTACTCTAGTCTAGAACACTCCTTGGTATTGCTCTAGTCTAGAACACTCTGATACTGCTCTAGTCTAGTACACTATCTGATACTGCTCTAGTCTAGAACACTCTCTGATACTTCTCTAGACTAGAACACTCCCTGATACTGCTCTAGTCTAGAACACTCTGATACTGCTCTAATCTAGAACACTCTCTGATATTGCTCTAGTCTTGAACACTCCCTGATACTGCTCTATTCTAGAACACTCTCTGATAATGCTCTATTCTAGAACACTCTCTGATAATGCTCTAGTCCAGAACACGCTCTCTAACAGTCAATAAATAGTTTGAGGTTGTGTTGAGATTTGATTTTGGGGGGGTATAGGATCCATCATTGGAATAAGCACTTTTATCTTAAGCTTGAGAAAAGCGTAAATACACTATAGCAATTAGGGGTAAATCATATAGTCAATTTGTTTTTTGCTGAACACTGCCCCTGCCTGCAGGCAGGCAAGATACTGAGAAGTCTTGAGCACTAGGCTTCCAGTTATTTGATTTGGGAAAAGSATTTGAAAGAGTTACTAAACTGTCTTTATTGTAAGCTGGAAGCAAGAACCCGCATATTTTGTAAACTGGGCTTTAAGGCTCCCGAGTGGCGCAGCGGTCATAGGCACTGCATCTCAGTGCTAGAGGCGTCACTACAGACACCCTGGTTTGAATCCAGGCTGTATCACAACCGGCCATGATTGGGAGTCCCATAGGGTGGTGCACAATTGGCCCATCGTCATACGGGTTTGGCTGGTGTAGGCCGTCATTGTAAATAAGAATTTGTTCTTAACTGGCGGGCCTGGTTAAATAAAAATATAAAATACATTTAAGAGGTGTGGTTTGGCAAGTGATTGCATGGCTGCAAATCAGTCTCAGCAAAAGGTAGCTAAACTTTTTGAAAAAAAGGTGCTATCTAGAAACTAAAAGTGTTCTTAGCCTGACCCCATAGGAGAACCCTTTGAAGAACCCTTGTTGGTTCCAGGTGAAATCCTTTTTGGTTCCAGGTAGAACCATTTTGGGTTCCATGTTGAAKCCTCTGTGGAAAGGGTTCTACATGGAACCCAAAACAGTTATACTTGGAACCAAAAGGCTTCTATCTGGAACCAACAAGGGTTCTTCACAAGGTTATCCTATGGGGACAGGCTGAGAACACTTTTAGTTTCTAGATAGCACCTTTTTTTCTAACAGTTTAACTACCTTTTTTACTGTGCTGATAGTAATCCTCTGTTTGTGAGTCCTAATCCAGGCCATCTAGTCCCCCAGAGCACTATGTTGAAAAAGATTATTGTTCTTCCTGTTTGGGCTTAGTCAGGCCTAACAGCAGCTGGATGGCAGGACAGCAGGACAGTGTTTCAGAGCCATGTTACTGGGCAGTTAGTAGGTGCTGCTCACACTGGAGATAAGGAGAACCATTTTGACCATGCAAAAAATGCAGTGATGTTGACAAGAATTACTATAATTTCAAGTACATGGCATGGTGTGGCACTTCGCTTTATAGTATTGTCTAACATCTTTGCATCCCAGCTTCATTTCCATCTCCTAAGCAGGGTTCGGGGTCAATTCCGTTTCAGGATATTAATGTCCACCTTTTTTTTCCTGGAAATTGTTTGAGTTTAGGAGTTGTAATAAAAAAATGGAAGAAATGGAACCTCACCTCAGAATTCCTCCTGTCTGTGGAGGAACAAAAACACTTTGGAGGCAGGTAATGTACAGTATAACCAGACGGTTTATTCAGTAAAACAAGAATGTTCTGCAGAGAGAGAACATTTTCACTTTCCACTAGTCAGGAAGGAGACAGAACTACTGGGGGGAATTGGCCACCTATAACCAACAGACCTTAAATGACTGATTGGATCCCAGGAGGGTCTAAGGCCAGTTCCTGCCTACCTGAAAGAGACCATTAGGAAGGGACAAATAGGTAGCCTCGTAATTACCAGACTGATTAAAGCTGCTGTATCAATTCGTGTAGCGAAACAGAATGTACGCTTGCGAGTCTTCCGGATAGTTCTACGAGGTATAGGGAAGGAGGGGAGCGAATGCTTTGGCTTTTACACAAGGTAAAGGTAAGAGTGTAGCCTCTCTTTTCAGGCCCTGGACATGTTGGTGCACAAAAAAAGGATGTTCTTTGAGATGGAAGTCTTCACCATCAGTCACATAACASGGGCAATTGTCCTAGTATGGAGTGGATGAACTCTGTGTAATTTGGCTGACATGAACATGTCCCATAGGGTGAGTTCCAGAATGGCAGGAGGATTCTAAATGACATCACCGTTGCATGTCTGCCTGTATAAAGAGCAGGCCTGCTGCAGTGCAGTTGACTGAGCAAAAGGAGACAAACTCGACAAGTCTGAGATCAGGCCTCAGATCAGACCTTTTTCTCTCACACAGCTAGGGATGGCATGTGTGACAGTCTGACTGTTTTTCCTGTGGACCATATTGAGGATCATAGTGTGTGTGCTTTACTTCCTCTGCAGTGTGACACACACTCAACGGACAATTACCCTGCCCACACCTCAATGGACCTTTATATCTATGATTGTCACAATTGTAAACATGTATGTCTTTTTTGCTTCATTCACACTTGCACTGTTGGAGCTCAGAGCTTAGGAATTGTACTGTACACTGTAACTACACCTGRGACCCTGTGCATGTGACTAATTAATCAACCACAAAAACATCTGTAGCACAGAGAAACGGTCTGTAGCACTCAGAGACAAACTGCAGGCAGGCAATGAGAGGGAGATTGAGAGATAAAGAACAAAAGAGAGCCAGAGAGGAAGGAAAGAGAGATTACAAAGATAGCGAGAGAGTGAGAAAGAGAGGGGGGGGGGGTAGGCAGGCGTTTTGTGCGAGCATGATATTAGAAGCCTAATGACATTAAAGGACATAAGATTAAACCACACACTATGCAGCGTTTGAAGGGTGGTAATGAGCTTGGCATAATGAAATAGATGCAGAGAAAGCAGAGTGAAAATTGAACCATTCTCCTATTTGTTTAAAATGCTATTTGTSCTGCTACGGTGTTAAATATGAAAATAAAGTCTTATTGGCTGCACTTGTCACAGGGGACAGTCTTGTACTTCAGCCCCTTTTCAGGTGTCCCAACTTTTCTTTCTACAAAAAAGGTCCCTGAGTGAGGGTGACAGTGAGAAYGAGAGAGAGAAAGAGATAGCATGCCTGCCTCCACAGGACCATGACTGTCATGGTCCCTTCCTTCGCTCGCCCTCTCCATCAGCTGCTAACGCGCCAACAAACAGTGGAACAGAATGCTCTCATTATCACCTGTGCTCCCGAGTGTATTGTCACCAGGAGCTCAGCGGGTCGCTGCTACCCTCAGGGAACAGTCATGTTTTCAAGCTGCAGTATCACAAGCTCGTGGAGGTGATGATTTCATGGATGTGAGAGATGATGCTGAGAGGATGCCTTGGTGGTGAGAACAGTGTTTTAGATGTAAGAGGTGATGCTGAGAGGATGCTTTGGCAGTGAGAACAGGGTTTTAGATGTGAGAGATGATGCTGAGAGGATGCCTTGGCAGTGAGAACAGTGTTTTAGATGTGAGAAAAGCTGGGATTTTTATTCCTTATTCCTACCTTATACTGTACAACAATGGACGGATACTTTGTATTGCTACTTCTAAGGTACTCATTGTGCGCTTATATCTTACAATTTTCTTTACCGTCACAAACTCAGTTAATAGCTGATTGATGATAATCTCTGACTAGTAGCTATGCCACAGGTGGGATAATTGACATGCTGGTGATGTGGATTCACCTGTAGACAGTAGTAGTGATTTTGAACAGTCTCTATCTGGGTCACGTCACGTCCTCCTCCGCACACACAAACATGGCAGCTGCTGCCGAGGATCCATCTCTCCGTCTCCGTCTCTGTGCTCTATGTTCTCTTCTCTCTCCCAGGCATGCTTTGAAGACACTCTGCAGATGTATTTATAACCCCATCCACAGGCAGACAGCAGATACCTGGGCGGAGTGAGAATACAGAGAAAGACAGTTATATAACCAGCAACCACAGGAATCACAGCTCTCTCTCTCTCCTCTCCTCTCTCTCTCTCTCTCTCTCTCTCTTCACGCTCCTCCAATCTCTCTCTCTCTCTCTCATCATCTCTCTTCTCTCTCTCTCTCTCTCTCTCTCTCTCTCTCTCTCTCTCTCTCTCTCATGTAGACTACTACAGTAGCTGAGGCAATGATGGGGTAATGTAAGGTACTTTGGGGTTGGTGCAAATGGAAATGGGAAGTGCTGCATATGATGCACATTGTGTGCTTTATGTATTATTTATTCAACAAATGGAAGCAGACATAGAAAGATGTAAGATGTACAAACAAGAGCTCCATAACATCCTCTCCTGCGCTCAGGTCCCTCTGAAGCCTCTTTATGAGAACACTGATGTGTACCCATTGGCTCCAATGCAGATAGAGAAAGAATGAGAGTGAGCGGGAGAAAGAGAAAAAGAGATAGGTAATGAAACAGAGAGATAAGAGAAAGGGAGAAAGAGAGTGAGAGAGTGAGAGAGAAAAAGAGAGAGAGAGCATGTGTGAGAGAGAGAATTAAAAACAAATCACATTTRGATAAACTCCCGTAACTATTGGGTGAAATACCACAGTGTGCCATCACAACAGCAAGATTTGTGACCTGTTGCCACAAGAAAAGGGCAACATGTGAGGAACTGAAACCATTGTAAATACAACCCATATTTACATTTATTTATTTTCCCTTTTGTACTTTAACTATTTGCTCATCATTACAACACTGTATGTAGCCATAATATGACATTTTAAATGTCTCTATTCCTTTGGAACTTTTGTGAGTGTAATGTTTACTGTTCATTTTTTATTGTTTATTTCACTTTTGTTTATTATCTATTTCACTTGCTTTGGCAATGTAAAAATATGTTACCCATGCTAATAAAGCCCTTTGAATTGAGAGAGAGAGAGGAAGCGCGAGAAAGGGAGAGAGAGAGAGAGAGAGAGAGAGCATGTAAAACAAGCGAGATCCATCCCTCTGCCAGGCGGAGCATTACTGTAAATTAAAAGCAGGGCCTGGACTATGAGTGACCACTCCTAACACCCGTCTCAGACCTGTCAGCCGCAGCCAGCCAGCATATCAAACTCTTAATCCATTAATACTTGCAACCCTGTCCATAGCTATAACTCAGACGACAACAGGAGCGTAATTTAATTTTGGACAGATCGGGTCGACCCGCCGCTCCGTCACCCTCTCTCTCTTATCTTTCGTCCCCGGGCCATCTTATCTCTCCAGCCCACAGCAGGTGCCGCTGCCTCGCCGGAGGGGGCGAGAGGAGGGGGAGGGAGGGGAGGAGAGAGAAAGGTGGATCATTGAGGATCTGATCTGCCGATGAGTCTTCAGTGCAGTTAAATGGCGGTGTGAATGCAGTTTTGATGATCTCAATCGACAATCTCACTCTACAATCTCCCTAAACAATTTCACAGTGGGTGTTTATGTGGAAGGAGGAGTGTGTTTAATGCTGTTATCCACAAAGCAGAGTAGCAGCACAAAGCAGTTTCACCTGACAGGTTTACAAGGCACTATACCTGTCAGAGAGAAAGACTAAAAGCAACGATGCAAAGCATTCAATGACAATAGCAGTGGATAGATGTTATTGGAAACCCAATGATGCATGCTATTTTAATTGAATGATAGTTTGCAATATTCAGCTGTCTCCCTTGTTACATTAACTATACAGAGAGTCTACGTCAAAAATGGGGTCAGGATTATGCATTCACGAGTATGCAATAGTTGAACATAGTTTAACTATTGCATTACAGAGTGCCAGGTGCCCCAGCTTCTATGAAGGACACAGAGCTATGGTATGCAATCATTCTGCACATTGTGCTGCCATAAGCAAGTAAGCAATATGGTACCCAGTTTGGTTCATTCAACTTGATCACACTGTAATTCACCCCATGTTCACTCTGCCTGCCAAGGGCACATCTCTACTGTATGACATTMAGTTCCCCCCATCACAGAAAATGCAGCATCATTCCTCCTTTTGGTATTCCCTCCGCACTGCCGCTAGGGCTACTTACTTTTTACAGAGCAATGAATCTATTTTGTGGCAAGGAAATGCAAGGAAATGCCACACAAATCTACAAGTGGCAAGGAAATGCACATTTGACATTTATGTTGGATGCGTTGTTGGCGGACTGAGCTACATTTGAGAGTTATCTCTGGTGGCTGGGGCTGGGGATGTGAGCAGCACTGCGACATCGCTGAGAAAAAGACAGACGGACAGACAGACAGGCAGACAAACAGCCAAGCAGACAGGCATGCAAGCAGACAGGAAGGTAGGTAGGAAAGCAAGCAGGCAGATAGGCAGGCAAGCAGACAGGCATGTAGGCAGACAGGCAGATAGGTAAGCAAGCAGACAGGCAGGTAGGCAGACAGGCAGGTAGGCATACAAGCAGACAGGCAGGTAGGCAGGCAAGCAGACAGGCAGGTAGGCAGGCAGGAAAGCAGACAGGCAGAWAGYCAGGKAGGCAAGCAGACAGGCAGGTTGGTAGGCAGGCAAGCAGACAAGCAGACAGGCAGACAGGCAGACAGGCAGGTAGGCAGGTAGCACGCAATGCTGTCACTCTGTTAGAGAGAAAACACTATCCTAGAACAGAACACAGACAGATGCGTGTCTGTGTCACACTCCAGTCCCGTGCGTGTGATCTGTGATCTGTGTGCATGTGTCAGATGGTCAGAGAGTGACGGAGAGGGATCTCTCTCACATGCAGATGTTAATTTCTCTCTTCCACTGTGGCCTCCAGCAGCTGTTGGATAATCCTCTTGAGCCAGCCTTCTATTAAGCTTTTAAAAGCCGGTATAAACTGTCCATTTTGAAATAACCATTTCACATCAATCTGCACTCCCGCAGCTTTTCAACTCGGCTGCAGCAGCAGCTACCTTGGTCCTGCTGTTGCTGCGACAGAACTTTATGACATCAGAGAGAGAGAGAGAGAGAGAGAGCGAGAGCAAGTATGTGTGGAAGAAAGAGAGGGGGAGAGAGAGAGTGAGTTTGATCTCTACAAAAATGGAGGCATGATACATTTCCCTGCATACTTTTTTTTGACAGATCATTATCTTGACAAGGTAGAGTCACCAGAATAATCATGCTGTTGCCTCCAAATGTGCCACCAGCATGACAAGTCAATTTGTTACATTTGCAAATGGATCTGCTATGGTAATTAGGCTGGGTAGAGAATGGTAGCTTATCTGCTACGCAGAACCCCTCTCTCCTAAATGCCAAACTTTGACTGGGCCACAAAGGATTTATCCTGACAACTAATGAACTCTGGGAGCCGTGCACACACTCCAGTCCTGGGGTTTAACAGTGTTCTCTGACAGGCCATGTACAATTTTAGATTCCGAGTTTAACACCCTTTGTCTGCATTTTTAAGCCCTTAACCTCCAGCCCTGCACATAGAAATTTGGAAGCCAAGTCATTGGATGTGGAATGTGGTTTTTGACCGTGGGGGATATGCTAGTGTGGACAGAGAGTTGTGTAGTCTCACAGTGTTTGGTGCTCTATGCCTTCATGCTCTATGTCTGTGCTGTAAGCCATTATGTGTGTATGTGTGTGTTCTATACCCATCTTTGAGCAGATTCTTTGAAAACCCCCCAGGTGAGACTGGTCCTACTTCCTCGGCCCTGCAGTGCAGAACTCCACCTTGGATGAGGTCAATTAGTGAATATATTATGTTGCTTTAGTGCTATGTTATTATGCATTAGGTATGAATATGCAGTGATTACATAATGCGGTGAAGAAAATAGATGGAAACAGAGGAGTAATAAAGTTGACKATTTCTTATCATGAATTATAAACTGGGTGGTTCGAGCTCTGAATGCTGATTGGCTGACAGACGTGGTATATCAGACCGTATACCACAAGTATGACAAAACATTTATTTTTACTGCTCTAATTACYTTGGTAACGAGTTTATAATAGCAATAAGGCACCTCTGGGGTTTGTGATATATGGCCAATATACCACGACTAAGGGCTGTGTCCAGGCTTTCCGCGTTGCGTCTTGCTTAGGAACAGCCCTTAGACATGGTATATCGGCCATATACCACACCCCCTCGGGCCTTATTGCTTAATTACTCAACATGCCCTATCTCTTTGTAGTGTAATGAATGGTCACTAGTTGTTCTATTTCTTTACTTGCACTTCTTGGCATAAGTTCAACCTTGAGGCTTGGATGCATATAATTAGTGTGTAAATAAATAATTCACAGCCACACACACAGCCAAAGCAATCAATTAGTCACCATTTGTATTGGCATTGTTGTCTCCATAACTAATGCCGCCAGGTTGACTGGGGAATTTCTGATGCTTCTGATTTACATGGTATGTCAATGGTGAGATCGATACGGGGACTGTGTCTGTCTGCTCTCTGTTAAAACAGACCATCATTTGGCGCTGATGGATGAAAGGGATTCTGTGTCTCATGTTACAGGATGGGGGGAGAGAGAGTGCGTGTGGCAGAGTTAGGGCAGTTGTTAGTTAGACAGACAGTGCAGAAGAACAATAAGAACAAGAACAAGAGTGAATTTAGAGATGTCAGTTGCAGGGGAGGGACTGAAAAGGAGAGTGCATCTCCAAAGCTACTCACACCTTATCCCCTCCTCAGTCGAGCAGCAGAGCGGCAGTCAGGCTTAACCTCTGCCCTCTGGGCAGGTAGGCCCACTGAGAGAGAAAAGACTGAGAAATTCTAATTGGGTGAAACTTACTGGGATACAGAAAAGTTTGATTGGAGCAGACTCCAAAGCAGACATTGTGGCACTGAGCTGACTGTTACATTGCTTGTTCACTCTTTGGTCCTTTAAAACTTCTTTGGGATCGGTGTCCCTTCCACGGGATGGTTGAGCTAACATAGGCTAATGCAATTAGCATGAGGTTGTATGTAACAAGAAAATTTCCCAGGACATAGACACATCTGATATTGGCAGGAAGCTTAAATTCTTGTTAGTCTAACTGCACTGTCCAATTGACAGTAGCTATTACAGTGAAAGAAAACCATGCTTTTGTTTGAGGAGAGTACACAATTTTGAACATGAAAAGTTATTAATCAACAAATTAGGCACATTTGGGCAGTCTTGATACACCATTTTGAACWGAAATGCAATGGTTCATTGGATCAGTATAAAACTTCGCACATACCCTGCTGCCATCTAGTGGCCAAAATCTAAATTGAACCTGGGCTGGAATAATACATTATGGCCTTTRTCTTGCATTTCAAAGATGATGGTACAAAAAAAATACAAAAGAACGGTTGGTTTTTTCTTTGTATTATCTTTTACCAGATCTATTYTGTTATATTCTCCTACATTACTTTCACATTTCCACAGACTTCAAAGTGTTTCCTTTCAAATGGTACCAATAAAATAAATATACTTGCTTCAGGGCCTGAGCTACAGGCAGTTAGATTTGGGTATGTAATTTTAGGCAAAAATTGAAAAAAAGGGGTGGATCCTTAATTAAGAACCAAAAAGMGTTATTCAAAGGATTCTCCTATGGCGACAGCCKKAAAAAAACMTTTAGATTCTGAATAGCACCRTTTTTTCTAAGATMYTGTAGAGGGGACTGAGCCTGTTATAGCAMCMATAGYAYCAAGGGAAATCATTGTGTGTGAAGGGGACTGGGCCTGTTATAGCAGCTATAGGAACAAGGGAAATCATTGTGTGTGGAGGGGACTGGGCCTGTTATAGCAGCTATAGG
>NC_036857.1:7604640-7605815 GCF_002910315.2 Salvelinus sp. IW2-2015 | reverse complement strand
CAAGGGAAATCATTGTGTGTAGAGGGGACTGGGCCTGTTATAGCAGCTATAGGAACAAGGGAAATCATTGTGTGTAGAGGGGACTGGGCCTGTTAGGAACAAAGGACATCGTTTCAATACCATGTGCTTTAACAACAAGCTTTGACGACTACGGTGGGATTTCACACTTGTATAATCTGCACACTTCAGAATCCATGATACAGTGCATTCGAAAAGTATGCAGACCCCTTGACTTTTTCCAAATTCTGTTACATTACAGGAGGGGACTGGGCCTGTTAGGAACAAAGGACATCGTTTCAATACCATGTGCTTTAACAACAAGCTTTGACGACTACGGTGGGATTTCACACTTGTATAATCTGCACACTTCAGAATCCATGATACAGTGCATTCGAAAAGTATGCAGACCCCTTGACTTTTTCCAAATTCTGTTACATTACAGCCTTATTATAAAATAGTTTTCCCCCCTCATCAATCTACAGACAATAACCCATAATGACAGTGCAAAAACAGGTTTTTAGACATTTCTGCAAATGTATTAACATTCTAAAACTGAAACTGTACGTGTCTAAAAACAGATTGTAAAAGCTTCAATCAGTATGGAGTCAGAGTGATGTCAGAACAGGTTCAAAGGTGAGGGTTCATTGGGATGGTTCTAAGATAAATTGGTAGATGGAATGAAGGAGAGGTAGTAGGGATGAGTATGCAGTTAAAACCCTATGGATTGTGGTCAGGAAATATTTAATGCTCTGTAATGATTTATGAACTCCAAGGCTTTTTTCATCTTTAAGTCTCTATGAAGGAGAAGATGATGGATGGACCAATCTGCCGGTGGGGTTGGTGATGATTTTCTGATGTCATACTATGCATGAAACCAGTGATATTGTTAGGCAGTTTTCTTCAATAGCATCTCAAGTGTTAGAGAAATAACATGCAAACTTTGCACTGATTCAGACTTATAGCAAATCTGACCTCTAGACATCCCCACCCAGGAAATATGGCCTATTTTTGCTGTGTTAACTTGATGTCCTGTAATGGAAGATATTTACAGTGGTCCCAGGGTAATATCTCAGGGCCACTGCGAGGATACATCACTATTAATTTATAGACGTTGACAGGCCACATCATTACAAGAGCAAGAGTGTCAACATGGTTTAGAGGCTGGAGATGGCCTA
>NC_036857.1:7589890-7604513 GCF_002910315.2 Salvelinus sp. IW2-2015 | reverse complement strand
AAATTAAAACATCATTGCGCAGGAAGCCAGCTACGAATCATATGTAATTTTGAAGCCGGTTAGACTTTGGGCGGTTATCGATAGAACGCAAACCTGCACCCCGATTTAGTGTGGAGTAGTAGGGCCCAACCTCCGTATTTAAAAAAAAAACATGTCAGCCAGTGTCACCCCCGCCGAATGGACACGTTTGTATCCTTGTTTCTTGTGTTACGCATTTAGGTCTTGCATTTTCTGAGAGAAGGATGGAAGATGGAGAGTTTGTAGAGAAGGAGACAGGAGAAATGAGATGAGGAGGAGAGGGTACAGAGTAATGAGCTTAGAGAGGAGCGTACGAGTACACAGTTTACGCAACTGTGGTTGTGTTCAGGGTTGTAAGGACGTATTGGTGCGATAGGTTATTAAATCAGCAGCCAGGCTGACTTGGTGATTTTCACTGTGATGTTGACCTCGGGTGTCGGGTAATCCCCTGCCTCTGCCATGCCCATCGAAGATTATTACATTTCAGATTAAATGGTGCTCGATGTTTGGAGACTGTGGCTCAAGTGCACTGCTCAAAGTGCTTAGATGGGAAAATCATGCACCACGAAAATATGAGCATAGAGAAAAGGATAAAGACACCCGATACACATACAGTGACATGCATGCGTTCATACACATGCATTATAACATACATCACGCATGCACACAACGCTTAATAATATATTTTTATTATGTGTTTTGGAAAACAATGGAAAAAGTACAATAAATCATAGCAGATTACATTCTAAGCAAAAGGCTAAAAATAGGGTTTAAAATGCAGATTTTTAAACTTTTGACGCACGGATCCCTTTAGCGGATATTTTCATAACAACCGCTGTACTTTGCAGAGCCCAATTCAAAAGAAATTGCTACAAATATTTATTTCATTGAAATCACAAGGCAATATAGCAAAACACAGCTTAGCTTGTTGTTAATCCACCTGTCGTGTCAGATTTTGAAAATATGCTTTACAGCGAAGCAATCCAAGCGTTTGTTGTGAGTTTATCGATCACTAGACAAAACATTACAAACACCTAGCAGCAATGTAGATTGGTCACGAAAGTCAGAAAGCAATCAATTAATCGCCTACCTTTGATGATCTTCGGATGTTTTGCACTCACGAGACTCCCAGTTACAGAATAAATGTTACCCTTTTGTTCGATAAAGATCTATTTTATATAAAAAAAACTCAATTTCTTTGGCGCGTTATGTTCAGTATTCCACAGCCTTAGGCAGGTCATCAAGGGTTGACGAAAATTCCAAATTTAATCCGTAAAGGTCGTAGAAACATGTCAAACGTTTTTAATAATCAATCSTCAGGTTGTTTTTAACATAAARAATCGATAATATTTCAACCGGACTGTAAACTATTCAATACAAGAGAGAAAGAAAATYTCTAGCTAACAGTGTRGCGCGCATGAACTAATGGAAGGACATTCAGCTATCCACTGACGCGATTTGATAAATCTTGCTAATTTTTCAGAATAAAAGCTTGAAACTATGTCTAAAGACTGTTCACACCCTGAGGAAGCCGTAGGAAAAGTAATCTGGTTGATATCCCTTTAAATGGACGAAAGGCAGGCAATGGAACAGTGATTTTTCAAAATAAGAAGCACTTCCGGGTTGGATTTCCTCAGGTTTTCGTCTGCAAAATCAGTTCTGTTATACTCACAGACAATATTTTGACAGTTTTGGAAACATTAGAGTGTTTTCTATTATATGCATATTCTAGCATCTGGATCTGGATCTGAGAAATAGGCAGCTTACATTGGGAACATTATTTTTCCAAACATAAAAATTCTGCCCCCTAGCTTCAAGAGGTTTTAAACTGTGGTGGATTACTGTATTTTAAGGTGGTATTACAATGGAAATAAAAAGCATCAACTGCACTGATATGATGGCAGGTAGCCTAGCAGTTAAGAGCGTTGTGCCAGTAACCGAAAGGTTGCTAATTCAAATCCCCAAGCAGACTAGGTGTAAAATCTGTTAATGTGCTCTTGAGCAAGGCACTTAACCCTAGTTGCTTTGCATAAGAGTCTCTGCTAAATCAGTGGTTCCCAAGCAGGGGTAATAGAACCCCTGTGGGTACTTGGCCTATCCACAGGGGTACTTGAGAAGACTCATGAGACCATAGGGTTATTGGTAAAATGCACATGGGGGGGTGCTTCAGGGCTACCTGGGCAGAGCAACATTCAGCTGGTGGTACAGTAAATGAAAATGGTTGGGAACTACCGTCCTAAATGACTAATGTGTTAATCAAAGCAGTGAGTTTGGGGCATGTTTTTTGTCTTATTCCATGTGAAAGAGAGCTCTGCTTTATATTCAGGGAGCATTAGGTTCAGGTATGGATTGCCTGTATAGGTTCAACAATGCAGCTAAATGCTGTAATCCTCTGTGCAACCTCAAACTACATGAAATTTAAATGTTTGCTTATCCAATGTGACAGGTAATGCGTCTTTAGGGAATTGTTCCAAGTTTCAAAGGATTACTGTGCTGTGTGAGAGCAATTTGGCTGCTATTTGACTTTGTCTCCTTGCTTTTAAGAMTAGAGTATAATGCCGTTGGAGCCCCTGATACAGAAACACAACTGACTGAGCTATTGTGACCAGCCCGTAGCTAATGCTACATGTTCATCATCAGAAATGTATTTACAAATAAATCACTATTCTTCACAGTGTAGTCAATGTGCAGTCGTGGGAGCACACTTTTGGCCTTACCCTCAATTTTCTAGTAGAAGGTTTGTTTTGGCTCATATCAAGAGGAAGTTAGAGGAGGTGTCAGACTCTGAAGAGGAAGTGCACATTGTCTCTGTCCCTGCTGAGGGTGCTGACTTGGCCCACAAGACACTTATTTATTTAGTGTATTTCCTGAATAGATAATCCACTGCCAGGGGGAAAGGGTACAGCATGTGACTGTTAGAGTACATCAACATTGACAGGACTAGCCCTGGATGGCTACAAACAAGACGGCGCCCCATCCAGCTGCTCAGGGCCAATGCAGGCCTAACTTGACTTGAGATGTTCTTTGTGCTCAACTAGAGTGTTCCAGTGCATGATTTACACAAAACGTTATCAGCTGTTTCAAATGTACTGTCTCTCAGTCCAAGCTGCTTTAGAATGCATGTAGCACCCGACCTTACCCCGGCCCAACTGTAGCTCATGGGTATGGATGAGCTCCACTTAACCTCCATGGCTCATTCATTCAGCACCTCCTAATATCTGAGATCAAGCTGAAGGAAAGATGCACCACTTCGGCTGCACATGAATAGTGATTCTGCAGCTGTCTGATCACATCAGTGTTGTGCACAGGTTTGACTGATCAACAGTGAGGCAGGCTTTGCATGAAAATGAAGAAGGAACCAGACTGGTACTGAGCAGGATTTGTGATGCACCCATTCTGTTCTATGGTTCTGTTCTACCTAATACCGTTCAAGTAGATTCCTTCTGTAGCTAATTTAACTAACAGGATTGCAATTGTGAATGGCTGATCTTTTGGCTGGTCTTTTAGTTAGTATCTCTCCACAGAGACCACCAGTGTAACTTTATGAGAGAGACAGAAGATGTATTGCTGTTTTCACAGCCCTATCCCCCAGACTCCTCTCTTCTCTCTCCATCCAATCAATAAAGGGCTGTGTCTCTTCTGCTGCTTGGCACTCTCCCCTCAAATGTGTTGGCGCATCTACTCAGGTACTGTTGTGTTTCAGTGTTTTAAAACACCACAGGGATTAAGGTCTTGTGTTTGTGTGGTTTTCTGCTTGTCTCTATACTGATGTGATTATCTACACCGGATACATTACACAGATTACAACAAATGGACAATGCCGTGTCACAATCGTAAGCATTTTCAACCTCTCCCTGAACCAGTCTGTAATACCTACATGTTTCAAGCAGACCATCATAGTCCCTGTGCCCAAGAACGCCAAGGTAACCTGTCTAAATGACTATCGCCCCGTAGCACTCACATCTTTAGCCATGAAATGCTTTCAAAGGCTGGTCATGGCTCACATCAACACCATTATCCCAGACAAAGGAGCTGATAGTGGACTACAAGAAACTGAGGGCCAAGCACGCCCCCATCCACATCAACGGGACTGTAGTGGAGCGTGTCAAGAGCTTCAAGTTCCTTGGTGTCCACATCACTAAGGAATTAACATCAAATCAAATCWAATTTTATTTGTCACATACACATGGTTAGCAGATGTTAATGCGAGTGTAGCGAAATGCTTGTGCTTCTAGTTCRGACAATGCAGTAATAACCAACGAGTAATCTAACCTAACAATTCCACAACTACTACCTTATACACACAAGTGTAAAGGGATAAAGAATATGTACATAAAGATATATGAATGAGTGATGGTACAGAACGGCATAGGCAAGATGCAGTAGATGGTATAGTGTACAGTCTATACATATGAGATGAGTAATGTAGGGTATGTAAACATAAAGTGGCATAGTTTAAAGTGGCTAGTGATACATGTATTACATAAAGATGGCAAGATGCAGTGGATGATATACAGTACAGTATATACATATACATATGAGATGAGTAATGTAGGGTATGTAAACATTATATTAAGTGGCATTGTTTAAAGTGGCTAGTGATACATTTTTACATAATTTCCATCAATTCCCATTATTTAAGTGGCTGGAGTTGAGTCAGTATGTTGGCAGCAGCCACTAAATGTTAATGCACCAAACACACCAACACAGTTGTGAAGAAGGGATGACAATTCCTCTTCCCCCTCAGGAGGCTGAAAAGATTTGTCATGGGCCCTCAGATCCTCAAAAAGTTCTACAGCTGTACCATTAAGAGCATCTTGACTGGCTGCATCACTGCTTGGTATGGCACTGCTTGGCATCCAACCGCAAGGCACTACAGAGGGTAGTGCATACGGCCCATTACGTAACTGMGGCCGAGATCCATGCCATCCAGMACCTCTATACCAGGTGGTGTCAAGAGGAAGGTCCTAAAAACTGTCAAAGACTCCAGCCACCCAAGTCACAGACTGCTCTCTTTGCTACCGCAAGGCAAGCGGTACCGATTGGCCAAGTCTGGAACCAACAGGACCCTGAAGAGCTTCTACTCCCAAGCCATAAGATAGCTACGTAGTTAGTTAAATAGTTAACCAAGTAGCTACCTGGACTATCTGCATTGACCCTCTTTGCACTAACTCTTTTGACTCATCACATACGCTGCTGCTACTGTTAATTATTTATCTGGTTGCCTAATCACTTTACCCCTACCTATACAGTAAAATCAGAATGTATTCACACCCCTTGACTTTTMCAAAATMTTGTTATGTTATAGCCTGAATTTAAAATGGTTTAAATTCAGATTTTGTGTCACTGGCCTATACACTATACCCCATAATGTCAAAGTGAAATTATACTTTTCTAAATGTTCTACAGTATTCAACCCCTTTATTATGCAAGCCTAAATATGTTCAGGAGTATGAATGTGCTTAACAAATCACGTAAGTTGCATGGACTCACTCTGTGTGCAATAATAGTGCTTAACATGATTTMATTATGACCAGCTCCTGTCTGTACCCCACACATACAATTATCTGTTAGGTCACTCAYTCAATCAGTGAATTTCAAACACTGATTCAACCACAAAGACCAGGGAGGTTTTCAATGCCTCGCAAAGAAGGGCACCTATTGGTAGATGGGTAAAAATGTGATGGGAAAAACTAAGGATGGATCAACAACATTGTAGTTACACCACAATACTAACCTAATTGACAGAGTGAAAAGAAGAAGGCCTGTCCAGAATAAAAATATGAATGCATCCTGTTTGCAACAAGGCTCTAAAGTAATACTGTAAAAGATGTGGCAAAGCAATTAACGTTTTGTCCTGAGTACAAAGTGTTATGTTTGTGGCAAATCCAATACAACACATTACTGAGTACCACTCTCCATATTTTCAAACATAGTGGTGGCTGCATCATGTTATGTGTATTGTTAGTGGAATTAAATAATTCCTCTAATATACTCATTAATTAAATTCAATCTGTCTATTTATAAGAATTTGTAAGATACTTATTAACATAAAATAGACAGGATACAGTCTTATTAAAATTAGATAATAGTGTTTATTCTCGGAGCACGCTGCCATTTGATCATAAACACAGGTTTATATACAAGATATGACGTCATAGGTTACAGAATAAGTGTCATTGTCCTGACAAATAGAAAACAGGTTCAAAAGTTCATTCCAACTTCACAGCACACACACATGACACATAATATAATCAATTATCCTGAAGGCTCACTATAATTTATTACCACTTTAGCAGACAACTCAAGATAATGGAAGACCTAAAAAGTTACCCACAGCCTTARCTAAACATCTCAGGGCTAAGTTGGGTCAGTTCAACCATAGTTTAATGACCCTTTCTGCTTACTTTATAACCCACAACACAAATCTCTTTTCACCAGGCGTGCAGAGTTCAATTAGTTATAGTTTTATCTAAAGCTAGAATTTGTTTTAACTATTTATTAACAAAATTCCTAACAGTGTATGCTTGTGTAACAGTATAACTTTAGTCCGTCSCCTCGCCCATACCRGGGCTCGAACCAGGGACCCTCTGCACACATCAACAACAGTCACCCACGAAGCGTCGTTACCCATCGCTCCACAAAGGCCGCGGCCCTTGCAGAGCAAGGGGAAACCCTACTTCAATTCTCAGAGCAAGTGACGTAACTGATTGAAACGCTATTAGCGCGTATCCGCTAACTAGCTAGCCATTTCACATCCGTTACACTTGTAATCATTAAGGACTGGGGAGTTTTTCATGATAAAAAATTTACAGAATGGAGCTAAGCACAGGCAAATTCCTAGAGGTATATCTGGTTCAGTCTGCTTTCCACCAGACACTGGGAGATGAATTCACCTTTCAGCAGGAAAATAACCTAAAACACAAGGCCAAATCTAACTGGAGTTGCTTACCAAGAAGACAGTGAATGTTRCTGCATGGCAGGGTTAAAGTTTTGACTGAAATCTGCTTTTGAAATTGGTTGTCTAGCAATGATCAACAACCAATTTGACAGAACTTGAAGAATTTTGAAAAGAATAATGGGCAAGTGTTGCACAATCCAGGTGTGGAAAGCTCTTAAAGACTTATCCAGAAAGACTCACAGCTGTAATCAATGCCAAAGGCGCTTCTACAAAGTATTGACTCAGGGGTGTGAATACTTATGAAAATTTGATATTTAGCATGTGACAAATACATTTAGATTTTATTRGATTTTTTATTTGAGCTGGGCGTTGATGTTTTTCATTATATTCATGTTAGCTGACGGTGAAAGTATTGGATTTGCTGTTTGTTATTTCAGTCAGTTTGTGCATAGTTAATGCTTTAAACATCATTGGGAGATAGGACTGGATAGTGTCAGCGAGCTAGCTGAGGACCCACAACCACACTGCAGGGACCTTTAGAGGCAAAGGAAGAGAGAGTGGTCTTAAGACTATGAAGCCTCATCCTTAATGGGTGCATTAATCAAAATGTGCTGTGGCACCAAGGACTCAGAGGACATGTTGTATGAGGGTACCTTTATCATGAGCTCACACACTGTAGTCTTAATTAAATAGAATGTATAGTCACACACACCTCTCACTAAACAGCCTCCTTCTCTAGTATTTTCTCCCTCTCTTCATGTTCTACTGTGGAGGTAGAGAGTGATCTTTGAGCAACTTTCAGGACCAATTAGYGTTAATTGCCTTGCGCAAGGTCACATCAACATATTTTTTACRTAGTCGGCTCGGGGATTCAAACCAGCAACCTTTGTGTTACTGGCTCAATGCTCGTAATCACTAGACTACCTGCCACCCTGTTATGCAGTGCAGCAGAGCTGAGTGGGAGAATCAGTTCACAACTAAAGAGTGTGGATGTCCTTCCCTGGCGAGATCAATATTGTAGGTAAAGGATGAACAGGGAGACTGTATGTAAATCTGACAGAGGTCAAATCGATCTACCTCGCACCCCCCCTACATGCACACACACACATGCGCACACCATACACACACACGCACACACACACAGAGAGAGATGGAACAGGAAGGGAGACTCTTTCTAACAACACGTTCTCTCTTTCTCGATTTCTGAACTCAATAAAAATCTATGTCATTTACGATAATTGTATGATTAATAACTACAGCAACAATATGTTTAGAGAGCAATTTGAATGCCAAACAGAGCATGCACATAAATAAAAATCCATCCTTAAAAAGCTTTGAGATCTTATGAGAAGCACTAGCTACATACTGTAAATGCAATTCATGGCCCATTTCTATAAAGCACCAAGACAGGGACTAATTCATTACATGCACTTGGATAGGTCAATATAAACTCATGAAGCAGAATAAACTGCTGTGCACATTCCGAGGCCATGCCTGCTGATTAAACGATCCGGGTTGTGGCTAATGATATAAGCCGCTCTATCTGCTCCCCAATGGGCATCTCTCATACTGGGTCATCCCGCCAAAGGTAAATTAAGAAACTTTCATGGCTAATGTATTTTTACATACAGGACTATAGTACAGTATGCATGCCTGCCATGAATGTGATCAGAATGACGGTCAGGTGTACATACTGCATAATAAGCTGAAAATGTTATCTAGCTAACACGGTGCTATCCAGATCCATAAAGTATAGGGGTTCTACAAATATAGGATACAGAAGTAAACTAATCCTGCAACAACAGGACATTTGAATTACTTTGTGGATTATAGTTAATGGACATTTTTGAAAAATCAAGTCTGAAATTTRGAAGTGGAAATTACAAATTTCAGAAGCCTTTTTACACCTCAAATACACTATAKATMTTTTCTGCATTGCAGGAAAGTTCTCCTGCAACAGGGTGATCAAATTAATATCCTACATCTGTACCTAGCAAGATCATAGTGTAAATGCTTATTAGACACCAATATGTCAATACGGGCAGTCCCATGACATGCCATGCTTTGTGAGAGATTACATTCCAAGACTTCGATCTTACATAACCTATTCACCATATTCTGTGTTATACTGACTTTTACAAACACGTCTACATTATGCTGAATCATTGAATGCACAGTTTTGTTACGTAACACAGAACACAGCAGTAGCTCCATGTAAATCACATAGAAGAAAAAATATAGTGCAACTTGTTACCAAAGAGCCAGAGCTATATAGGCCATAAACTGCTAATTCACTGCACTCCCTGTGCTCAGAGTAGGATGAAGCCCCCCCACCCCCACCCCCATCTTAGATTTGTGCCTTAGGGCAACTTCTAGCCAGAGCCCTGTACTGTTGGCTGATGTGGTTGGTCTGGCTTTAATGTAATGCTGCATGTCCTGTGTTAGTTTCGGTGTGCCAGCGATATGCCAGGTTGACTGTGCTGTGTGTTCTAGTGATGGCAGGTGTGGTCGATTGTGTGTGCTGCCTGCGGCTGATGCACTGCAGTGGATCTTTAGTATTCCCTCCTGCCTTCTGAGAAGGGTCTCCTCTGGGACTGGAGTGGAGCCAGTGCCCATATCTAACACACACTCCTTTCATATCTAACACCGCTCCTTCATCTCTCTCTCTCTCTCTCTCTCTCTCTCTCTCTTCCTCTCTCTCTCTCCTCTCTCTCTCTCTCTCTCTCTTCTCTCTCTCTCTCTCTCTTCTCTCCTCTCTCTCTCTCTCTCTCTCTCTCTCTCTCTCTCTCTCTCTCTCCTCTCTCTCTCTCTCTCATCTCTCTCTCTCTCTCTCTCTCTCTCTCTCCTCCTTCTCTCTCCTCTCTCCCTCCTCTCTCTCTCTCTCTCTCTCTCTCTCTCTCTCTCTCCTCTCTCTCTCTGTCCGTCTCTCTCTCTCTCTCTCTCTTCTCTCATCTCCTCTCATCTCTCTCCTTCTTCTCTCTCTCTCTCTCTCTATGCTATATGGCCCTGCGCACAGACTCTGTGTCAGGCAGCTGACAGGGGCAGCTGACAGGGGCCACATCAGAACCCGTGCCAGGCGGGAGAGGGACAGGGCAGGCAATCCAAAAAGTATCGATTGGACGACTGGGCTTGTGTGTATGTGTGTGTGAAACTGCTTAAAAACCCCTCTATATTCCTGAACAGTGAAAATAACAGCCTAATATCTAAATCACACTGATGTTTGACTTTCTATGAGGTTTCTCTGTGTGATATGATAAATATTCACCAAGATGATGAATACACACAATTTAGAATCTCTGTTCCATTTGTCATCCCAGCATGAACCCTTCCACACAAAGCCTGTACAGATCCATTAAAGAGAGCATTTCCTGGCTTCTAGCGACTACCCATGGTGTAAACATAATTCAATCACTGAACGATGAATCATTTCTCCAAGCTAACATATTATTAACAAACAGCACATTCATATTAATCGAAATCCAATCATTTCACTCCTCCTGTTAAAAACAACTGGGTCTGTCATTAAAAACTACATATTGAGAAGTCTTTTTCAGTGTTAACCAATGTCTGTGTTTTGCAAACTCATATTAATTAAATATTTTCCCCCATTTGAATCAACATCTCTCTTCTTAAGGATTTTGTGTGTGTTGTGTGTGTGTGTGTGTGTGTGTGTGTGTGTGTGTGTGTGTGTGTGTGTGTGTGTGTGTGTGTTGTGTGTGTGTGTGGTGTGGTGTGTGTGTGTGTGTGTGTGTGTGTGTGTGTGTGTGTGTGTGTGTGGTGTGTGTGTGTTTCTCTGTTAAGCCTTGGGGTGCTGTCTGTGTGTTTCTCTGTTAAGCCTTGGGGTGCTGTCTGTGTGTTTCTCTGTTAAGCCTTGGGGTGCTGTCTGTGTGTTTCTCTGTTATTAACCCTTAGGGTGCTGTCTGTGTGTTGCAGGCGATGGGAACCCCAAGGAGAGCAGTCCCTTCATCAACAGCAGCAGTGCCAGTGATGTGGAGAAGAGCCAACAGTACGATGGCAAGAACATGGCCCTGTTTGAGGTCTGTAACATGAGGCTCCTTCACTTGCTTACCTATAATTACACTATAATTAACTTAGTAATGATCTAGTAATTATCAYATTGCTTTGTTCCATTGGTTTCGATGAAACAAGCACCTACAGTATATACGAAGCCTTGCTTACTTACTAACCATCTGACAGCAGGTGGGTTGAATTKTTTGAAATAAGAACTGGCTTAATAATATAGTTTCTCAGTTGTCAATATCAGCTGTAAAATMCAATATTACCTGCATGTTTCCTACTGTGTTTTGTCCTCTGGTATAGTGATATGGTGTGTCTGTCCACCTTTCTCTCTGTCCTGCAGGAGGAGATGGACAACAGTCCTATGGTGTCGTCCATACTTAGCAGTCTGGCCAACTATTCCAACCTGCCTCAGGGCAGCAAAGAGCACGAGGAGGCCGAGAACGAGGAGGGGGCGGCACCATCCAAAAAAAAACCTGCTGTCAGGGTACTCCATCTAATCTAACTAAAGTCTTGTCCTAAACATAAACATCAGCTGAAGTTTGACTTGATCTGAGGTGGCAGAGTGTATCCCTCCCAGGTCTCCATCCTCCACCTGGACGAAAAGGGCTCTGCGACAGAGATGTTATTTATACGCTGTCGCACATTAGCCCGATCAGGACAATTATTGATGACGCTTGCCATTTTGGCTGGACAGAGTTATTGATGACGTTAGTCGCATGTTTAGCGTGACAGGACCATTGATGATGCGTGATCAGGCCATGTTTAGGCCTGGACAGACGTTATTGATGACGCTGTCGGCATGTTAGGCCTGGACAGGACGTTATTGATGACGCTGTCGCATGTTTAGGCCCTGGACAGGACGTTAATGATGACGCTGTCGGCATGTTTAGTGCTGGACAGGACTGTTATTGATGACGCTGTCGCCATGTTAGCTGACAGAACGTTATATGATAGCTCGCGCCATTTAGGGGACAGACTTATTGATGACGCTGTCGGCCATGTTTAGGCCTGACAGGACGTTTATGACGCTGTCGGCCATTTTTAGCCTACAGACGTTATTGATTACGCTGTCGCCATGTTTAGGCCTGGACAGGACGTTATTGTATGACGCTTGTCGCCATGTTTAGCCTGGACAGGACGTTATTGATGACGCTGTCGGCATGTTTAGGCCTGGACAGGACATTGATGACGCTGTCGGCCATGTTAGGCCTGGACGACAGTTATTGATGACGCTGTCGGTGTTATGGCTGGACAGGACGTTATTGATGACGCTGTCGGCATGTTTACTGGACAGACGTTATTGATGACGCTGTCCCATGTTTAGGCCTGGACAGGACATTAATAGAGCCGTTTCGCCCATGTTAGCCGACAGACTTATTGATGCGCGTCGCCATGTTTAGGCCTGGACAGGACGTTATATGATGACGCTTCGGCCATGTTTAGCCTGGACAGGACGTTATTGATGACGCTGTCGCCATGTTTATAGGCCTGAGGCAGGACGTTATGATTGATCGGCTGTCGCATGTTTAGGCCTGGACAGGACCTATTATGACGCTGTCCCACTGTTTAGGCCTGGACAGGACTATATGATGACCTGTCGGCCATGTTTAGGCCTGGACAGGACTTATTGATGACGCTGTCTGCCATGTTTAGGCCTGGACAGGACGTTATTGTTATGACGCTGTCGTCCATGTTAGGCCTGGACAGGACTATTATGATGACGCTGTCGGCCATGTTTAGGCCTGACAGGACGATTATTATACGCGGGCCATGTTTAGGCCTGACAGGACATTATTGATGACGCTGTCGCCTGTTAGGCTGGACAGGACATTATTGATACGCTTCGCATGTTTTGGCACTGACAAGATCGTATTTGATGCGCGTCGGCATGTTTAGGCCGGCACAGGACGTTATTGATGACGCTGTCGGCCATGTTTTAGGCCTGGACAGACTATTGATGACGCTGTCGCCTGTTTTAGCCTGGACAGGACTTTATCGGATGACGCTGTGTCGGCCATGTTTAGCCTGGACAGACTATTGATGACGCTGTCGCCATGTTTAGGCTGGACAGGACTTATTGATGACGCTGTCGGCCATGTTTAGCTGACAGGACATTATTGATGACGCTGGTCGCCAGTTAGCCTGACAGACAGTATTAATGACGCTGTCGGCATTAGGCCTGGACAGAACATATTGATGACGCTGTCGGCCATGTTTAGGCCTGGACAGACATTATTTGACGCTGTCGCCATGTTTAGGCCTGGACAGACATTATGATGACGCTGTCGGCCATGTTTAGGCCTGACAGGACGTTATCGATGAGCGCTGCGCCATGTTTAGGCCTGGACAGGACGTTATTGATGACGCGTTCGGCATTTTAGCCTGGACAGGACATTATGTATGACGCTGTCGGCCATGTTTGGCTGGACAGGATATTGAGATGATCGTTGCATGTTATTTAGGCTACAGACATCTATTTCTTGAGTCTTTTCTTTCTCTATTTTTTTATTTTGGACACATTATTATTCTTTGACAACATTATGATGACTTTCTTTTTTGCTACTGTGCGCTGTTTTTGGCTCATTTTATTCGGACGCTGTTGTTTGCTTAGTCTTGGTCGCCAGTTTAGCTGGACATGACTTTTCTTTCCTTTTGACAGACATTATAGACGTTTGCCAGTTTAGCTTTTATTATGACGATTGTTCGGTCCATGTTTTTTGTGTGTTTTAGGGGGTTATTTTTTACCCTAATTTGATGGACGCCTTTTAGCCTGACAGACGTATTATTTAGGCTGTGACAGGACTTATTGATACGCTGTCTGGCCAATGTTAGCCTTGACGACATTGATGGCTGTGCAGCTTCTTTTCCTTCCCCCTATCAAGCCGTTTGTTGCCATTTTCGGCTGACAGGCTGTGACGATTTATACATGAATCTTGTCCTGGAGGCAGAACTGAGCCATTTCCCCTTAGAAAGGCCAGCAGCAAATTCAAAATTGGCTATTTTGTAAGAATTCATAATTAGTTCTTTGGTCTTAAAAACGTATTGTCAATAGGGGGGCGCATTTTAAAAATCGGAAATGATGGCTGGATTCACAAGATGTTTATCTTTCATTTGCTGTATTGGACTTGTGATTTCATGAAAATTATATTATATGATATCCCTGTCCCGATATCCCTGTCTATGCTAGTCAGCTTTTTTGATGAGGAGGATCCCGGATCCCGGGAGGGTGATGAAGTAGAGGTTTTAAGTAAAGTTTATGGTTAGGCATTATGGTTATCAGTGTGGTTAAGGTTAGGGTTAAGATTAGGTTGCATCACATCCGGCCGTGATTGGAAGACCCATAGGGCGGTGCACAATTGACCCAGCGTCATCCGGGTTTGGCCAGGGTAGGCCGTCATTGTAAATAAGAATTTGTTCTTAACTGACTTACCTAGTTAAATAAAGGTTACAGGTTTAAAATCTAATTMTATGACTTTGTGGCTGTGCAAGCTAGTCACCACTCTGCAGAGCTGCATCCAGAACAAGATTTATGATGAAAAATGCTAACCTGCCTTAGCAGGGCCACATTAGGCCTGTTACCCCAGCACATGTGCAGTGGAGCATAACCCTGAGACGACAAGCTTCTCTCTCAGCCTGTCTTGTTACACTGATAGAACAAGCTGCTCTCTCAGCCTGTCTTGTTAC
>NC_036857.1:7399267-7583329 GCF_002910315.2 Salvelinus sp. IW2-2015 | reverse complement strand
TTCATCCTGTCGTTACCCCGATACACAAGCTGCTCTCTTCGCCTGTCGTTACCCCCGATACAACTGATCTCTGTCCTGTCGTTACCCGATACACAATGCTGCTTCTTGCCTGTCGTTACCCCGATACAACAAGCTTTCTCTCGTCATGTCGTTACCCCTATACACCGCTGCTCTCTTGGCCTGTCTTGGTTACCCTATACAACAAGCTGCTCTCTGGCCTGTCTTGTTACCCGATACAACACCTGTCTCTTGGCCTGTCTTGTTACCCATCAACAAGCTGCTTCTTGGCCTGTCTTGTAACCGATACAACAAGCTCTCTCTCGTCTGTCGTTACCCTGTTACAACAAGCTGCTCTCTTGGCCTGTCTTGTTACCCCGATACAACAAGCTGCTCTCTTGGCCTGTCGTTACCCCGATACAACAAGCTGCTCTCTTGGCCTGTCGTTACCCCGATACAACAAGCTGCTCTCTCGTCCTGTCTTGTTACCCTGGTCTGAGGCAGGTTACTGCATCATTTCCCTCCACTGTTTTTCTTGTTATCTGCATCTTCATTTGACAGCTTCTTCCAGCCAAGAGGCCAAAAGAGGCTGATATGAGAGAATTCTAAACGGGTAGTAGATATTAACCTGAGAGGATGGGATAATGTTTTTTATTTTTTTTATCTTAGATAAAATGAGGAGTAGCATCATACCAGCCTTACTCAATCACCTGACTACAATTCCTCTCTTGCTGTGAAATTGGGGCAGATGATCACATGGCATGGTAATTGGTCTGACAGGTTATTTTAGAGGTGGTTTATGTTGTCTTTAGCATCAGTCAAATTGATAGGAACGATTGTTCTGCAAAGAAAAAACATGACAGGCTACTTTTTACAATTTAATGAAGATTGATGCATCGAAATGTGCAATTATTTGTCCATTTGTAGTTTAGCACTTGAGGACTCATACAACAGGTAGAGTATTGTGTACTGTGGACTTCAGTAGTGTTCTCTACAGCAGTGGTTCTCAACCCTCGTCCTGGGGACCTAAAGGGGAAAAAAAATTCTTTTTGCCCTTGCACTAACATACCTTTCAAATGATCAGCTTCAGCTTGTTCATGATTAATTATTTGAATCAGCTTTGTTTGTACATGGGCAAAAATAGGTCCCCAGGACCAGGATTGAGAAACGCTGCTCTACAGTGAGAGAGACAGGCTGCCGTGGAGCCTGTCACTGAATGCTAAGTAATTCCGTATATGGTGTGGCGAGACTCCTATTGTGATGAGTCACCTGGAGGATCTGAGGRCCAAGGGCAAAACCTGAGGTAGACAGTCTGTCAGAGTGGCCCTGCAGTAGGCTACCTCTCACTGGCTCTACCCTGTGGCTTTGCAGAACCCTTGTGGCTAAGACATCTCTCTCTACATACAGATTTCAATTTCCTTCCCATGTCTCGTCTCCTCCCTGGACTCCACATCATTTAAATGACGAGCTTCAGACACTTAATTGGAGTGTCAGGAAGACAAGCAAGGACTAAGAGGACAGATAATTGCTTGTACCTCTACTTGTACTGTCTTATAAGACGTTGTCATTGTTGTCATTGTTGTCATTGTTGTCACTATTAAATATGACCAAAACCCTGTTTCATAGGCGACTGGAATTTAAACTGACTTTCCAATCTTATCCTAGAATAAATTGCATTTAAAAGTAATAAAAAAGTGTGAATCCTGCACTACCATAATGTGTTAGTAATGTCCCGTGCAGGTATTAGCTACTGGAGGTCTGGTCACAAGTGGAGTCCTATGGCAGATCCAATCCCATTGAACTCAATAGCTGAAAGCTATGTCTAATCAAGGGTAGCGTTTGAGAATGACACTGTGGGATGACATTGTTGGGATAATTACATTTTCTCCCACATACATAGCTAGACAGATAGGCCCATGTAAAGAAATGAATGAGAGGGTCCTTCTCCTTGGCAACAGGACAACTGTGCTAGTCATTAGCTAAATGGGCTGACAGAGCAATAGAGGACATTGGGTTTGGGCAGCCAGAGCTAGTATCCTAGTGCCACTTCCACCTGCATGAATAGAAGAGTGTGAAAGTAAGTTTCTACTACTTAACTATGATATCACATACTGTATATGGATTATTTTCTCTCTGTGTAGTGAGACAGAGGAATCTCTGCTGCCTGAATTTCAGCATAATTGCCTCAGAAGAAAAGCTTTCAGTCATGGACGGACAGAATCGCTCGCCAAAATAATGAAGAAAAGGAAAAGCGTTATCTTCCTGCAGCCATTCAAATAGGTTAATGGGGAGGAGATGTCTCCATTTTGACTGAATAAAGAGCTTGTCATTCTCTCTTCATATGATTACTGTCTCTTTGTGATGGGATAGAGGAGGGCCTGTGAGCTTCTGATGAGTCTGTACTGTATTTCAGTATGATGAGTGCAGAATGAGTCTGTACTGTATTTCAGTATGATGAGTGCAGAATGAGTCTGTACTGTATTTCAGTATGATGAGTGCAGAATGAGTCTGTACTGTATTTCAGTATGATGAGTGCAGAATGAGTCTGTACTGTATTTCAGTATGATGAGTGCAGAATGAGTCTGTACTGTATTTCAGTATGATGAGTGCAGAATGAGTCTGTACTGTATTTCAGTATGATGAGTGCAGAATGAGTCTGTACTGTATCCACCAAACTCAGATGCAAGATTTGGTCACTGGAGGAATTTGTTTTGTTCCACTAAGGTGTTGGGTACATTACTGTACTTGTATAATAATGGTTGTACTGCCGTGCCACTGTTAAATGTTCATATCGCGTGCACACACACACACACACACAGTATCAATCCGTTTTGCGCTGTGTTTGTTCTCAAGGCACCATCGCTGGGCACTCTGATGGGGGTGTACCTACCCTGCATCCAGAATATCTTTGGTGTGATCCTGTTCCTGCGGATGACCTGGATGGTGGGCATCGGAGGGGTCTTTGGCTCCTTCATCATAGTCTTCATGTGCTGCTCCACGGTGAGTCTGGAACATATCCTTCTCACAAACCTACTCTCTTCTGTTCTCCTCCTTCTCTCATTCTTTCTTCCCCTCATCCTCTCTCTCTTTATATCACCCTCCATGTTTCCCTCTCTGTCGGGAGAGCTCTTTTTCTCTTCCATCCACTCTCTCTCTCTTTCCCCTTCTCCCTCTCTTTCTCTATCCCAATGTCCATCAGTGTTAGAATGGGCACTGTGCCTGCCAGAGCAGAGGCCAGTTTGCAGCTCTGATAAGGATATACTTAACACCACTTCCATTTTAATTCTGTTTGATGTCCAAAGCTCTCCCAGTTGAGTAAATCCTAGTTTAATCCTGTTTTGACCTGAGGTAACCCTACAAGCTTTACAGAATACATTTACAATTCATCCCTTCACTTACAGAAATAGCTTTTAATTTACAATGTTGTATACATAAGTATATTTTGGGTTTCTATACATGCTGGTTCATAGAAATTTCATCATTTGTTACTAAAAAATAATTATATAACCCAGAACAACTGAAACTTAAATTCCAGAATGCATTTGGAATGTWGGATAAAAAATAAAAWAWAAATGGTGTTCCTTTTGATTAATTCTGGTTTGTCTCCCCAAGGGTCTAAAAGCTATAGCCTTAGTAGTACTAGCCTTGAGGACTATCTCCCCCCATGAGCCAACCTCCAAACAATAGGTGACCACCCTTACCTCCGTGTATCTCAAGATCCAGTAACAAATTAAGGCTAGCTAGCACTCTAAGCTACTATCAGCTCCATTACTGCCGATTAGCATGTCAGCAACAGTACTAAAAAAAGGCAGATACAGCCTGTCCAATCAAAGGACTGATCAAAGACAACATCAAACCCCAACAGCTCTGATTAGGCAGTGAGCTCAGGACTCTACAGGACTGCTACTGTACCTTGGGCCATACATAGAGGTTGTGACCTGGACTRGAGTGGGACCAGTGGGACATCTGTTCCAGTCCCACTCCAGGGATTTAAAAAAAATGTATTTCACCTTTATTTAACCAGGTAGGCTAGTTGAGAACAAGTTCTCATTTGCAACTGCAACCTGGCCAAGATAAAGCAAAGCAGTTCGACYCATACAACAACACAGAGTTACACATGGAATAAACAAACATACAATCAATAATACAGTAGAAAAAGTATATATACAGCATGTGCAAATGAGGTAGGATAAAGGAGATAAGGCAATAAATAGGCCATGGTGGCGAAGTAATTACAATATAGAAATTAAACAGTGGAATGGTAGAAAATGCAGAAGATGAATGTGCAAGTAGAGATACTGGGGTGCAAAGGAGCAAGATAAATAAATAAATACAGTATGGGGATGAGGTAGTTGATTAGATTCCACCTGTGGTAAATTCAATTGATTGGACATGATTTGGAAAGGCACACACCTGTCTATGTAAGGTCCCACAGTTGACAGTGCATGTCAGAGTAAACACCAAGCCATGAGGTGGAAGGAATTGTCCGTAGAGCTCTGAGACAGYATTGTGTTGGGGCATAGATCTGGGGAAGTGTACCAAAACATTTCTTCAGCATTGAAGGTCCCCGAGAACACAGTGGCCTCCATCATTCTTAAATGGAAGAAGTTTGGAACCACCAACACTCTTCCTAGAGCGGGCCACCCGGCCAAACTGAGCAATCGGGGGAGAAGGGCCTTGGTCAGGGAGGAGTTCTTCTGTGGAGATGGGAGAACCTTCCAGAAGCACAATCATCTCTGCAGCACTCCACCAATTTGGCCTTTATGGTAGTGTCACGATCGTCTATGGGTGAGAGAGAGGACCAAGGCGCAGCGTGTGCAAAATACTTTCTCTTTTATTTAGAGAAGGGAAAAACACGAAACGAACACTGAATACAAACTAAACAAAACAACCGTGAAGCTAACGACGTAAGTGCATAGACAAGCAACAAACGTTCAACATAGACAATTACCCACAAAACCCAACTGCCTATGGCTGCCTTAAATATGGCTCTCAATCAGAGACAATAAACCACAGCTGCCTCTAATTGAGAACCAATCTAGGCAGCCATAGACATACAAACACCTAGACAAGACACTGACCCATTAAACGTACAAACCCCTAGACAAACCAAAACACATACATTCCCCATGTCACACCCTGACCTAACTAAAATAATAATGAAAACAAAGATAACTAAGGCCAGGGTGTGACAGGTAGAGTGGCCAGACAGAAGCCAATCCTCAGTAAAAGGCACATGACAGCCCACTTGGAGTTTGCCAAAAGGCACCTAAAGACTCTCAGACAATGAGAAACAAGATTCTCTAGTCTGATGAAACCAAGATTGAACTATTTTGCCTGAATGCCAAGCGTCACATCTGGAAGAAACTTGGCACCATCCCTACGGTGAAGCATGGTGGTGGCAGCATCATGCTGTGGGGATGTTTGTCAGTGGTAGGGACTGGGTGACTTGTCAGGATCAAGGCAAAGATGAACGGAGCAAAGTACAGAGAGATCCTTGATGAAAACCTGCTCCAGAGCGCTCAGGAACTCAGACTGGGGTGAAGGTTCACCTTCCAACAGGACAACGACCCTAAGCACACAGCCAAGACGAAGCAGGAGTGGTCTCTGAATGTCCTTGAGTGGCCCAGCCAGAGCCTGGACTTGAACCCGATCGAACATCTCTGGAGAGACCTGAAAATAGCTGTGCAGCAACGCTCCCCATCCAAACTGACAAAGCTTGAGAGGATCTACAAAGAATGGGAGAAACTCCCCAAATACAGGTGTGCCAAGCTTGTAGCATCATAAGACTTGAGGCTTTAATCGTTGTCAAAGGTGCTTCAACAAAGTACTGAGTAAAGGGTTTGAATACTTGTGTACTGTAAATGTGATATTTCATATTTAATATTTTTTCTCAAATGTCTAAAAACCAGTTTTTGCTTTGTCATTGTGGGGAATTGGGTGTAGATTGATGAGAGGAAAAAAACAATTTAATCAAATTTTAGAATAACTCTGTAACGTAACAACCTTTTGAAAAAGTCAAGGGGTCTGTTCCGAACTGTTTCGGATGGGAAGCATGCAGACGGACACCTTTAGATAGAAAAGACAGCAGGGTTTCAGAGGATGGGAGAAGTGTCCAAGCTATCTCTTATAAGAGATTATAACTTAATGCTGATTTGACGCTTCATGTTTTCCTGTCTTGTTCTACATTGTACCAGACATGGGTTCAAATACATGTGCATTTGAAATGACAAAAAATATTTGATTTGAAAAGTAATTTAAATACCTGAAATTGTATTTGAACCCAGGTCTACTTTGTACATGGTTATCAGTTCACATCACTGTAAATTTACATATAGCATGTGTCCTCACTTGATGAGGGGTAAGGTGATCCCAGATCTGTGTCAAAGGGCAACTTCTTACCGGAGCTTGTCTGTCTGCCCAGGGATGCTCAAGGAGCATGATTCCCAGTAGAGCAGTCCCAGGGTCCCTGGCCTGCAGCATCAGATAACAGTAAAACAATTAGGGCTTTATCTGTGCTCCTCAGAGAGCAGGGTCACTTCATTACCAGCTGATAAGGAGTCTCATAGCAGTGCCACGTCACCAGGCCTGTTGGGCTCTGAGAGGGCCCCGTCGCCACTTAATACACACACACACACACAGCTCCAGGCGTGCCACTGGAAACCCACACTGAAGAGGCATTGATTGAGCGCAATCATCTCTCTCTATCGTGTTCATAATGTCACTCTCTTTTTGTCTCTCCGTGACTCATTCTCTCTCCCTGTGTCCTGACATCTATTTCCTTCATTGTCTTTCTCTATCCATCTCTTTCCTTTAATCCAGATATCTTGTTCTTTCTCCCTCTGATTCCTCCATGATCCATTCAGTATTTGTCTCTATCTAACCATTCTGACTAACACTCTTTCTCTGTCCTAACTACCTCACTCGCTCTCTTTTTTTCAACTCTGACTGTCTCTGTCCTTCTCTCTTCTGTCTCTTTTATTTACTTCAATGCTTCCCCTCTCACAGGCACCTGTCTCTCCCTCTCACAGACACCTGTCCCTCCCTTTCACAGGCACCTGTCTCTCCCTCTCACAGACACCTGTCCCTCCCTTTCACAGGCACCTGTCTCTCCCTCTCACAGACACCTGTCTCTCCCTCTCACAGCACCTGTCTCTCCCTCTCACAGGCACCTGTCTCTCCCTCTCACAGCACCTGTCCCTCCCTCTCACAGACACCTGTCTCTCCCTCTAACAGACACCTGTCTCTCCCTCTCACAGACACCTGTCCCTCCCTCTAACAGACATCTGTCTCTGCCTCTCACAGACACCTGTCTCTTCAGTGGTCAGATATTTTTGATAATGATATTTTTCCACCCATCAAATAAGTAAGGTTATTTACAGGTATGCTCATTTGATCCTAAATCTGTTATTAAGGTTATTTACACAATGGGTTAACTGATCCTAAATCTAAGGGAAACTTTTATCTCAAGCCTGCAGATTGTCCCCACCTTAGATATAAATACTGACACTATAGATGTCTATGATCTCTGTCTTTTATTTCTGCCAGGATGTTGATTAGATTGATGAGTTCTCAGGTTAGTTCAAGGTTGCATTGTATGTTGTCATGATCGATCATCWGRCAAATACACTGAACAAAAATATAAACGCAACATGCAACAATTTCAAGTTACAGTTCATATAAGGAAATCAGTCAATTGAAATCAATTCATTAGTCCATAATCTATTTATTTCACATGACTAGGAATACACATATGCATCTGTTGGTCACAGATACCTTACAAAAAAGGTAGGGGKGTGYATCAGAAAACCAATCAGTATCTGGTGGGACCACCATTTGCCTCACGCAGCACAACACATCTCCTTCGCATAGATCTTGATCAGGCTGTTGATTGTGTCCATCAGCTTATGTTTCAGCATGATAATGCACCATGTTGCAAGGATCTGTATTCCTGGAAGCTGAAAATGCCCCAGTTCTTAATTGGCCTGCATACTCACCACACATGTCACCCATTGAGCGTGTTTGGGATGCTCTGGATCAACTTGTACGAAAGCGTGTTCCAGTTCCCGCCAAGTGGGACAACATTTCAACGGCCTGAATGTCACAACAACGGGCCTCAGGATCTCGTCAAGATATCTCTGTGCATTCAAATTGCCATTGATCAAATTCAATTGTGCTCATTGTCCATAGATTATGCCTGCCCATACCATAACCCCACCGCCACCATAGGGCACTCTGTTCACAACGTTGACATCAGCAAACCACTCGCCCACACAACGCCATACATGCTGTCTYCTATCTGTCCYGTACAGTTGAAACCGGGATTCATCCGTGAAGAGCACAATTCTCCAGCGTGCCAGTGGCCATCGAAGGTGAGCATTTCCCCACTGAAGTCGGTTTGCGACGCCAAACTGCAGTCAGTTCAAGGCCCTGGTGAGGACGACGAGCACGCAGATGAGCTTCCATGAGCTGGTTTCTGACCGTTTGTGCAGAAATTCTTTGGGGAAGGCTTTCCACTAGATGTTGGAACATTGCTGCGGGGACTTGCTTCCATTCAGCCACAATAGCATTAGTGAGGTCGCGCACTGTCGATTAGGCCTGGCTCGCAGTCGGTGTTCCATTTCATCCCAAAGTTGTTAGACGGGATTGAGGTCAGGGCTCTGTGCAGGCCAGTCAAGTTCTTCCACAGCGATCTCGACAAACCATTTCTGTACGGACCTCGCTTTGTGCACGAGGGCATTGTCATGCTGAAACAGGAAAAGGCCTTCCCCAAACTGTTGCCACAAAGTTGGAAGCACAGAATCGTCTAGAATGTCATTGTATGCTGTAGCATTAAGATTTCCCTTCACTGGAACTAAGGGGCCTAGCTTGAACCAAGAAAAACAGCCCCAGACCATTATTCCTCCTCCACCAAACTTTACAGTTGGCACTATGCATTCGGGTGGGTATGGCATCCGTCAAAGCCAGATTAATCCGTCGGACTGCCAGATGGTGAAGCGTGATTCATCACTCCAGAGAACGCGTTTCCACTGCTTCAGAGTCCAATTGTGGTGAACTTTGAACCACTCCAGCCAAAGCTTGGCATTGCGCATGGTGATCTTTGGCTTGTGTGCGGCTGCTTGACCATGGACACCTATTTTATGAAGCTCCCGGAGAACAGTTCTTGTGACYTTGCTTCCAGAGGCAGTTTGGAAGTCGGTAGTGAGTGCTGCAACTGAGGACAGACGCTTTTACGCGCTATGCGCTTCAGCACTCGGCAGTCTCGTTCTGTGAGCTTGTGTGGCCTACCACTTTGCAGCTGAGCRGTTGTTGCTCCTAAACATTTCTACTTCACAATTAAAGCACTTACAGTTCACTGGGGAAGCTCTAGCAGGGCAGAAATGTTACAAACTGACTTGTTGGAAAGGTGGCATCCTATGACGGTGCCACGTTGAAAGTCACTGAGCTCTTCTATAAGGCCATTCTACTGCCAATGTTTGGATATGGAGATTGCATGTCTTTGTTCTCGATTTTATACACCAGTCAGCAACGGCTGAGTGGCTAAAATAGCCGAATCCACTCATTTGAAGGGGTGTCCACATACTTTTGTATATATAGTGTATTTTTGTTCAGTATATAACTAAGAAACTATTTTGAACCATCTTCACAAGGTTCATACTGAAGTATGGCATAAGGATAGAGCATCACAAACAATATATTATTAAACTAAGAATCAGAACTCTGCAGCTGGTGAATAAAATATATTTAACTGCTCCTCCATTTTAAATGTATAGTTTTCTCWCCCCACTGACTCTCTTGTCTCAGACCATGCTGACAGCGATCTCCATGAGTGCCATCGCAACGAATGGAGTGGTYCCAGGTGAGTGCGTAACACAGTGTGTGCATGCGTGGGAGGCCTGGGTGCCGCAGGGCAATCCTGTTGTATTTCCAAGCAATTAGGTTTTCATGTCCTCTGATATTGCTCAGGTCTGTGGACAGGTAATACTTAGTCTCGAAAACCCGACCCTATGCAACAGTAACTAGGGTCTGGTTTCGACGACGGACTCTTTTGAAAACTTTGATAAGGGGGAAAAAAATCTGGGGTGGGGTGCTCAGACAGAGAACTCTCCCAACAAATCACGAGGCAGACATGTCAGAAACTCGCAATTCGAAACCAAAGTTTGCAAGCAAAACCTTTGCAGTGGTTTTAGCAAAGATAGTTGATGCAAACTATTCACTTTCTAAATGCACTCATTAAAAAGTACCTCTGTGATCTCCATCTTGCTAGCTACTATTTAGTATTCTATTCAAGCAGATAAGGTAGTGACGTAGGCAGTTCCACTATGCCAAAATGACGTTATATTACATACAGACGCTGTTAAGCCGAGGCATTTGAAAATATGCAGCCGAAGTACAATGAGAGCAGATACAAATTCATTGCTTTAACTAATTATGAAAATGTTAAGAGAATGTTGAGCAACGTAATAAAGTAATGACTTTTCAAATAAGTTACCTTACACGTTAGGTTGGCTGACAATTTGTTAGCTACGCTGTCCTTACCAACCACATAGCATATCATTACAGTAGTATGTACCGGTATGTTAGCTAGCTACATAATGTTAGTTGGCTACTTATACATCAAACTTGTCAGTATATTAACTYTAGGCTATCTAACTACCCAACGTTTACTGACTTGATTATTCTCGTCATTCTTAGCTTAGCTAAATGGTATAGTCGTTGTGCGTTTGATGGACATTCGGGTGCTTTTGTAAATTCACTCTGGCCATCTACTCTGATTTCAGAGCACTCTCGTCTGAGTGTACAAGAGCACAGAATAATGAATTCATGAGCGCTCAACACCCGTTGAATATGGCCGGTGTCGATAAACGTTGGCAAAAAATCATTATTAAATTGTTGTCAGCAGCACAGTTACAGTCACCAACGCTCTGGATAACATGAAAACTGCCTAACCAGCTCTTCTAGGGTGAGTAAAATGGTCAGTGGTCTCATTTGTGTCTGGAAGTAGCTAGCAAGTTAGCTTGGGTGTTTGGCTGCCGTTGTAAGGTCAGAACGCTTAAATCAACCCTACTCCTTGGCCCGAGCGTCCAGTGTGCCCCCCGAGAGCAAAACGCCCTGAATTTACAACCGGCCAACCTGACAACGCCCTGAATTTACAACCGGCCAACCTGACAACGCTCTGAATTTACAACCGGCCAACCTGACAACGCTCTGAATTTACAACCGGCCAACCTGACAACGCTCTGAATTTACGAGCACATTGACAACGCTCTGAATTTACGAGCACATTGACAACGCTCTGAATTTACGAGCACATTGACAACGCTCTGAATTTACGAGCACACTCTGGCATTCCAGATTGAATTTAAGAACACACCCAAAGTCGTAAAATGTCTAACTAGTAATTTGTTATGCTAACTAGCAAGAGGTTGCATAGCAACAGCATCAACTTCCGGTAGACAGGCAAAGAGCTAGTACGCTCAACTGAAAGCATACTGCTCGTTTACAGTATACTAAAATTAACTAATAGTATATACTCATTATGTAGTATACAGTATGTTAGCATGGGTATTCGAACACAGCTTAGGTAATGCTAGCATGGCTAAATCAGAACCACACTGTATTAGCGCCGCTTCCACCACCTGCACAAAGTCAAAGTGTGAAACTATTCTATTCAGAAACCTAGAATCTATTTTGTACCTATCCATAAAACCATAGTAATGTAGAGAAAGTCTAGAACTGTATTCAAGCTCTCTCTAACATGCCTAAGCAATGTCTATGCAGCACTATCTTTTTGTTTACGAATTACTGCTTCTGCAGATTCAAGCCCCAATTCTTTAGACTTTTGTGCAGACCTGGGGTTCATCTTTGAAGACAATGTTGCAGAAATAGAGCCAAAGAGGAATGCCAATGGTTGTGTTTGTGTGTCTCAGCCGGAGGCTCCTACTACATGATCTCCCGTTCCCTGGGGCCTGAGTTTGGCGGAGCTGTCGGAATCTGCTTCTATTTGGGGACTACTTTTGCGGGTGCCATGTACATCCTTGGTGCCATCGAACTTCTGCTGGTAAGGATAGATGCTTGCTATTATTTTATTGTTTTGTTTACTATCTGTTTTGTATTCCTCTGTGCCTTTTCCAGCGTTTTATATTGGGGCGAGACCACAACATTGATTAATGCAAAGGGAAGATGTGCACTCACATGTCTGTGTTCTTCAGTGTAGATTGTAATGCAAGAGATGAGGATGCAGAAAGCTACCCACTAAATACAATCAATTGAAACCCATTATGTTGATATCTTTTCATTTTAGACAAATATGAAAAGTTGTTGCAATTCCTGAGGGTTTTTTCCTTAGAGACATAATATCTCAATTATCACGAATTTATCCAGCAAGCTGTCACACTCAGAGCTTTCTTTAGATCTGATGCTTTTTCAAAATAATTCTAAGTGCATTTCCTTTCATCTGCTGGTTCATTTGTTAGTGCCTTGTCTGTTCCATCATCCACCATCATAAAAACAATACCATTTTTATTACGTTTATCTGATGTCTCCAATGTTTGAGATCATGTCTGATCTCTCTTCTCACTCCCTTCCTCCTTTTTTCCTTCATCCTCCTTTTCTGACACTTGCTCCCATTCTCTCCCTCCATCCTCATACCTCCCTCTATCATTTTTCATTTTTAACACACCCTTTCTCTCCCTGCATCCTATTCTTACTCTCTCCTCTCTTCCTATCTCATTTTCTCTTCTCTTCCCTTCCCTCTCTCTCTCTTCCTCCATCTTTCCCTTCTCTAGATTTACATCCTTCCCCAGGCGGCCATTTTTAAGATGGAGGGTCTGGAAGGGGCTGATATGGAGGCAGCGATGCTGAACAACATGCGCGTGTACGGCACCATTGTGCTCAGTTTCATGGCCACGGTGGTGTTTGTTGGGGTCAAATATGTCAACAAGCTGGCTCTGGTCTTCTTGGCGTGCGTTATTCTGTCCATCCTGGCTGTTTACGCTGGGGTCATCAAGACGGCCTTTGAACCCCCTGTTTTCCCGTAAGTCTGACCTGACTGAGCCTTGTGCACTTTTCCGCTGTTGCTCACTTAAAGATTGAATCCACATTGGGGGAAACAGCGCCATTGTTTGCCCCAGCGCCATTGTTATTGTTTTGATTTTGTTGATGAAAACAGAGGAGAGGCGCATTCGTCAGCGTGGGAGAAAAAAGAATTCGCTGCATATTCTGCTGTCCTACCATGCGTGGAATAATGTCCAGGGGGAATGGTGTTTGTTGTTTGCAGTCATTTCTTTGTTGTTGTATTATACCAAACAGACATGGGAGTTTGACCAATTAAGGTTTCCAACTTTAAAGTTGTTAGAGCTTTACAAAAAGAACTAAACAAATGTCATGATGACCCTGTCTCTGGTCATGTTTAATGTTTACTTAATTTACTCAGTTAAGTCATGAGACTTGCATATTTATGTTAATTTCTGTAATGTTTTCCTAACCTCTAAATAGACCGGTGGCTGATGATGTCTTGTCTGTCCTCCCCCTACAGCGTGTGTATCCTGGGGAACCGCACTCTGATCTCCAAGGGATTTGACGTGTGTGCCAAGGTCATTGAGAGGGACAACGGCACGGTCACCACCAAGCTATGGAAGATTTTCTGCGACTCGGAGTTCCTCAARGCTACCTGTGATGAGTACTTTGCCAACAACAATGTTTCTGAGATCCAGGGCATCCCAGGGGTCAGCAGTGGTATACTGGCTGGTAAGAAGTGCCCCATTCAGAACGTATTGTAAGCTAATGTAGTCTGTAATAGAGAGACATACTGGTACTCCACAAGAGGTATGTAATTATTATGATGTTTGTGCATCTCTCTTTCTCTCTCTCTGTCTCTGTCTCTGTCTCACTCTCACAGAGAACCTYTTTGGTTACTACCTGGAGAAGGGAAACTTCTTGGAGAAGCGGGGAATCTCAGCCATGCAGGACCCTGACGCTCCCATCACCAACTCCAACCGTTACGTCCTGGCTGACATCACCAGCTTCTTCACCCTGCTCGTGGGGATCTATTTCCCCTCTGTCACAGGTCAGTCAATGCTGGGGTCACAGGTCAATCACTGGGTCAACAGTCAGGGGTCACTGCTGGGGACGGACTAGGCCAATCATATACCAAAAGGACAGTATGGGTACAGGCTTTTGTTTCAGCCAAGCACAAACCTGATTAATCTAATCACCTATATTAAGTTATTATAATTAAATTAACATTTTACCTTATGATTTCAAAGTAAATGCTACATTCAAAAAAGCACTGCTTGTATACTTTGACTAATAATTTGCTTATACAAGGGCACCTAACAGCAGTATTGGATTTCTCACATGAGAAACATAATTCCTATTGTTATATCCAATTTATAGTAACCTGGGAGTCTCTCCACAGTCCCAAATGCAGAGAGAGAGACAGAGAAATACTTTCCAGAACTGATGACACTAGAGGAGCTGAATGAGGTGAAATTAGATCAAGTGGAATTTCTGCCAAAAACCACATCAGCAGAAAGTCTGGGGAATACATGAGTCACATTCCCACTATCATCCCAGTTTCATAACCACTGAATAAAATGCCCATTGTTTACAAGCATTTGCTCTGRGACATTAGTATTATCATGTTTTGTGAGAGCTGCTGCTGGTGATGTAAAATGGTTTGTTGAACACTGCACCAGTTAAAAACAACAAACAAAAAAARACAGTTGCTATTACAAGTAAAGAATTAAGATTTTTTTTTTTTGGGCCTCCACTTTATCACTTTCAGAAAGCACTCCCTAGCTAGCACAGTAAAAATAAATAAGTAAAAAAACATGTGTGAAACATAGGACAAGCCATTACACATCAAGTGTGAAGGATGGGAATTGATCCTGTTTCTCCCCCTCCCCCCCACCCCTCTTCTGTCTCTCTCCTCTTCTGTCCCTCTGCCTCCCAGGTATCATGGCTGGCTCTAACCGCTCTGGAGACCTGCGCGATGCCCAGAAGTCCATCCCCATAGGCACCATAGCAGCCATTACCACTACTTCTATAGTCTGTATCCTTTACTACAGTAAATACTGCCAGTCTTACTGGAGCAGTCCATGTTTTTTTAACCTTCTCAGGGACTACTGACGAAAATACGCTGGAATGTTACATATAATATATGTGACGTTTGAATAGACAATATGAAGCATTTGATTCTTCATTTAGTTTTAGGTTTTGTAAATGCTTAGCGTTTTTTGGGAGACAGTTTGTACTAAAGCCTGTAGGTACAGTGTATTTGTATTTATTAAGGATCTCTTTTAGCTGTTGCCAAGGCAGCAGATACTATTCCTGGGGTCCAGCAACATTACGGCAGTTATATACAATTAAAAATAAATTTCATAACACTTTTCACAATGCATTAAGTGTGCCCTCAGGTCACTACTCCACTACCACATATCTACAATACAAAATCCATTGTGTGTAGATTGTGTGTGTTAGCATGTGTATGTGTATGTGTATGCTTGTGTCTGTGCCTGTGTGTGTGTCTCTTCACAGTCCCCACTGTTCCAAAAGTATTTTTTATATATCTGATTCTACTGCTTGGATCASTTACCTGATGTGGAATAGAGTACCATGTAGTRATGGCTCTATGTAGTACTGTGATAGCCTCCTATAGTCTTTCCTGGACTCTGGGATTTTGAAGAGACCTCTTGTGGCATGTCTTGTGGGGTATGCATGGGTGTCCGAGCTGTGTGCCAGTAGTTTAGACAGACAGCTCGGTGTATTCAGCATGGCAATACCGCTTACAAAAAAAAGTAGTGATGAAGTTAACCTCTCCTCTACTTTGAGCCATGAGAGATTGACATGCATATTATTAATGTTAGCTCTCTGTGTACATTTAAAGGCCAGCCGTGCTGCCCTGTTCRGAGCCAATTGTAATTTTCCTAAATTCTTCTTTGTGGCACCTGACCACACGACTGGACAGTAGTCCAGGTGCGACAAAACTAGGGCCTTGTTAATAGTGTTGTTAAGAAGGCAGAGCAGCGCTTTATCATGGACATACTTCTCCCCATCTTAGCTAATGTTGCATCAAAATGTTTTGACTATGACAGTTTAAAATCCAGGGTTCTTCAAGCAGTTTAGTCACCTCAACTTGCTTAATTTCCACATTATTCATTATAAAATTTATTTGAGGTTTAGGGTTTAGTGAATGATTTGTCCCAAATACAATACTTGTTGATTTTGAAATATTTAGGACCAACTTATTTCTTGCCACCTATTCTGAAACTGACTGCAGCTCTTTGTTAAGTGTTGCAGTAATTTCACTCGCTGTAGTAGCTGACATGTATAGCATTTATTAATCCGCATACAAAYGACACACTGGCTTTACTCAAAGCAAGTTGCATGTCATTAGTAAATATTGAAAAAAGTAAGGGMCCTAGAAAGCTGCCCTGGGGAATTCCTGATTCTAACTGGATAATGTTGGAGAGGCTTCCATTAAAGAACACCCTCTGTGTTCTGTTGGACAAGTAACTCTTTATCCACAATTTAGCAGGGGGTGTAAAGCCATATCACATACGTATTTACAGCAGCAGACTATGATCAATAATGTCAAAAGCCGCATTGAAGTCTAACAAAATAGCTCCCACAAATGTTTTATCATCAATTTCTCTCAGCCAATCATCAGTCATTTGTGTATGTGCCCCTGCATGTTGAATGTCTTTCCCTATAAGCGTGCTAAAAGTCTGTCTGGTCAAACACATTTCTTCCCAAAAGTTTACWTAGATTGTAGGCTTAGATTGAAGATATATCAAATGGGAGTGGCAATATCGTCCACTATCATCCTCAGTCATTTTCCATCCAAGTTGTCAGACCCAGGTGGCTTGTCATTATTGATAGACAACAACAATAAAAAATCTCGTCTTCCAAATTACAATTCTTGTCTTTCATAATTTTGTCAGTTATACATGGATGTATAGTGTCGGCGTTTATTGCTGGCATGTCATGCCTAAGTTTGCTAATCTTGACAATTATAAAATCATTAAAATAGTTGGCAATATCACTGGGTTTTATGATGAAGGAGCCATCTGATTCAATAAATGATGCAGCTGAGTTTGCCTTTTTGCCCAGAATTTCATTTAAGGTGCTCGAAAGCTTTTTACTATCGTTCTTCATATAATTTTTTTCATAGTATATTTTCTTGTTTTTTTAATTCAGTTTATTCACATGATTTCTCGATTTGCAGTATGTTTTTGTGCAGACACACTTATTTGCCATTCCTTTTGCCTCATCCCTCTCAACGATACAATTTTTCCATTCCTTATCAATCCACAGGGATTTAACAGTTGTTACAGACGTTTTCTTAACAGGTGCATGCTTATTAGTAACTGGAATAAGCAATTTCATAAATGGGTCAAGTGCAGCGTATTGTTGCTCTTCATTGTGTAATGTGTGTATTGTGAGGTGTTCCTTCACTGCTCCTCCCAGACATGTCTGCCGTGGTCCTGTTTGGGGCCTGCATRGAAGGGGTGGTCCTGAGGGACAAGTGAGTTATTTGTATTCCACTCTACATCCACTTCCTGTATTACTATAGCTAGCATCGTTGCCTCGTGAGTCTTGCCCATCTCAAAATCAATACTCTCCCACTAATTGTCCATGTAATCAGATGCAACACATAGAATAACAAATAATACTTAAAGGACTTGATTGAGAATGTGTGCACTGAATTGATACTGCAATGGACAGTGGATGAGGCCAGCTGTTATGACAAAAACGAATTGAAAAAGTCAACTTAGATCTGTCTCTCTGACTTCAGGTTTGGTGAGGGGGTGGATGGTAACCTTGTAATTGGTACCCTGGCGTGGCCTTCACCATGGGTGATCGTGATTGGCTCCTTCTTCTCCACCTGTGGGGCAGGGCTTCAGAGTTTGACTGGAGCGCCACGCCTCCTGCAGGCCATTTCCCGCGATAGCGTAATCCCTTTCCTTAAAGTGAGTAAACACACACACATACATACATATACACTAGCACTATTTACTTCGTGGAGTGGTCAATCAGCGGACATTGGTAATTTTCTGTAAAGATTATACTGCATACTATTACCAGAACCACTGTTTCTACTCTTCTAATACCATCGAGACAATTTCTCTGTTTGTTCAGAGAAATGTAGATCCACTCTACTCAAATAGCTCTCAAGTGTGTCGGGGCTAGCAGTGATTACTAATTCATGGTCCTACTATAGTCCAGGCTCAGGTTGAGTTGCTGTGACAMGAGCTGGCTGTCACCCCCACTGATTAAATGAGGAAAAGTTTCCCAGACTGAGCAGACATGTCTAACGTGTGATATAGGGACGATAGTGATTAATCATGCTGCAGCAAGGACCAGTGTGACCTGAATGAGAGGACGAGAGGGGCTGAAACTCTTGCAGTCCACTCAACTTAATACTACAATGTGCTGTGCTATAGGTTCAGGTGTGCGTGCATGCAGGTGTGGGTGTTAATAGTTCATTGTACCTCACTGTTGTGCGTTGTCTGTAGGTGTTTGGGCATGGCAAGGCCAACGGAGAGCCTACCTGGGCCCTACTCCTCACAGCCAGTATCTGTGAGATCGGCATCATCATCGCCTCTCTGGACGCTGTTGCCCCCATCCTCTCCATGTAAGACAACCACATGTCTAATATATACTCTGCTTCTCCTGAACACACCATGGAGATGGTTATGTCTTGGTAGCAAGTATAGCTGTTCTGAGTTCTTCTTTCTCTCTCTGTCTAGGTTCTTCTTGATGTGCTACATGTTTGTCAACCTGGCCTGTGCCCTGCAAACTCTGCTGAGAACCCCCAACTGGAGGCCTCGCTTCAAGTTCTACCACTGGTGAGTTAAACAACTCAACATAGCAGACATAGCTCTAGATCTTAGCCATGGAATCATCGCCAAAGAGCGCTGCTTAGCTAATATTCTCAGGTGTGAAACAGTCTATTATAGCATTTGTGTTTTGCACTGGATATCAAGCCAGACCAGGTAGGTTCCTGTTGGGAAGCTGTTATTTACCTGAGTAGTCTGCCAGAGACKCTGTGGGAGKCTGGCTTAGCCTATAATGATCCTCTACTGGCTCGAACGTAACAACAGCAGACAGAAAGAAAAGATATCCTGTCTCCAATCTGTGGCCATTATTATAATCAGTGAGTGGTTTGACTTTCGCAGCATCAAGCAACAGACTGAGGATATAACTTCCTGTCCCTCTCCCCAACAGGGCTCTCTCCTTCCTGGGCATGAGCTTGTGTCTGTCGCTCATGTTTATCTGTTCCTGGTACTACGCCATTGTTGCCATGGTGATTGCTACCTGCATTTACAAATACATTGAGTTCGCTGGGTGAGTGAGCTTCCAACCTTGGACTACAAAGCAAAGAAAAATCACAACTAAGAAATTATATATAACAGTAAAAATAAAGAAAAACCCTGGAATGAGTAAGTGTGTCCAAACTTTTGACTGGTACTGTATATGTATTTTTATTTATTTAACCTTGAGATTAAACATCTATTTCACACGAGAGCCCTGTACACATTACAATGAAAACAGAATAAGAAAACATACTCATATATGTGTATAAAACAATATAATTCAGCACACAATAACAAAATAAACATATTTAATCAAATCAATCACATTCAACTACATAGAGGTCCTCAATCAATAATGTAAACTGCCTGAGTGACACCAGCACATCTAACTGCAGTGAACTCTGCCGATTGTTCCACAAATTAGGGCAAAAGAACAAAACGCKGATTTTCCCAAATCTGTGGAAACTGAAGGGATCGCTAGTATTATCCTTTCCTGAGAACAGGTTTGGTAACTTATGATTCTTAACTTAATTAATGAAGTTACATATGAGGGGAGTTTCTGTAAGATTGCTTTGTAAATAAATCAAAGATAATGCAGCTCTCTTCTTACGGACAGAGAGGTCCATCCCACATTTTTCAATGATGAGTCCTAAAATTGTCCCCTGTGATAAAACGTATTGCGGAATGGTACAAAGGTTGCCGCATGCATGTAAACAATATCACCAAAATCCAAAATATGGAGAAGCGTTGTTTGAACAATTTTTCTCCTGTTTTCAATACAGAGGCATGATTTATTTCGATATAAACAGACAATCTTGAATCTTAGCTTCTTAGACATATTTTCTATATGCGTTACGAAGGACAACTTGTCATCAATCCAGACACCCAGGTACATATTGAGAAACAAGTTCAATTTGGGCTCCATTTGTAGCGCAAATATGCAGGTCCTCAGTGTCAACATTTCATGACCTAGAGAACAGTATGAGCTTGGTTTTACTTGTATTTAACGCATCATGAAGGCGCCGGAGGGGATAGCTGCCGTCTTATCGGGTCTTAATCAACCATGCTATTTTTTTTTTTTTTTTGCGTTGTTCGTAACTTGTTTTGTACATAATGTTGCTGCTACCATCTCTTATGACCAAAAAGAGCTTCTGGACATCAGAACTGCGATTACTCACCTCAGATCAGAGTTTTTCTTCAATGAGTCAGACGGGAGTGATATACTACAGACACTAGGCCCAGATCCCCGCAATTCGCTGAAGAAGGAAACGGARAATTTAGCGGAAAAATATCAGGGTGCCTTGTGAGGATCAGGCGACGAGTGGCTAATCTGCCTTTGCCTTCCATTCTGCTAGCTAAAGATCAATCGCTGGAAAATAAATGGGTCAAACTGAAAGCACGTATATCCTACCAACGGGACATTAAAAACMGTCATATTTTATGTTTAACCGAGTTGTGGCTGAACGACGACATTAAGAACATACAGRTGGTGGGTTAWACACTCTATCGACAGGATAYAACAGCAGCCTCTGGTAAGACACGGGGCGGGGTCCTATGCATATATGTAAAGCGCCATAAGCAAACAGGAAAACGCTCATRCAGAGGTGGCGCTCCTAGTGGCCGGGGACTTTGATGCAGGGATATTTAAATCAGTTTTACCTCATTTCTATCAGCATGTTAAATGTGCAACCAGAGGGGGAAAAAATTCTAGACCACCTTTACTCAACACAGAGACGAGTACAAAGCTCTCCTTCGCCCTCCATTTGGCAAATCTGACCATAATTCTATCCTCCAGATTCCTGCTTAGAAGCAAAAATTAAAGCAGGAAGCACCAGTGACTCGGCCTATAAAAAAGTGGTCAGATGAAGCKGATGCTAAACTACAGGACTGTTTTGCTATCACAGACTGGAACATGTTCCGGGATTCTTCTGATGACATTGAGGAATACACCACATCAGTCACTGGCTTTATCAATCGAGGACGTCATCCCCACAGCCATGGATTACAGGCAACATTTGCACTGAGCTAAAGGGTAGAGCTGCTGCTTTCAAGGAATGGGACTCTAACCCAGAAGCTTTTATCCCACTATGCCCTCAGATGAACCATCAAACAAGCAAAGCGTCAATACAGGACTAAGATCGAATCGCACTACACCGGCTCCGACGWTCGTCGGATGTGGCAGGGCTTGCAAACTATTACAGATTACAAAGGGAAACACAGCCGAGAGCTTCCCAGTAACATGAGCCTACCAGACGAGCTAAATAACTTCTATGCTCACTTCAAGGCAAGTAACATTGAAACATGCATGAGAGCATAAGCTGTTTCCCTGATGACTGTGTGATCACGCTCTCCGCAGCCGATGTAAGTAAGACCTTAAAACGGGTCAATATTCACAAGGCCACAGGGCCAGGCGGATTACAAGGACGTGTACTCCGAGTATGCGCTGACCAACTGGCAAGGGTCTTCACTGACATTTTCAACTTCTCCCTGTCTGAGTCTGCAATACCAACATGTTTTAAGCAGACCACCATAGTCCCTGTGTCCAAGAACACTAAGGTAACCTTCCTAAATGACTACCGACCCGTAGCACTCACGTATGTAGCCATGAAGTGCTTTGAAAGGCTCACATCAACACCGTTATCCCAGAAACCCTAGACCCACTTCAATTTGCATACCACACAAACAGATCCACAGATGATGCAATCTTTATTGCACTCCACACTGCCCTTTCACACCTGGACAAAAGGCACACCTGTGTGAGAATGCTATTCATTGACTACAGCTCAGCATTCAAACACCATAGTGCCCTCAAAGCTCATCACTAAGCTAAGGACCCTGGGACTGAACACCTCCCTCTGCAACTGGATTCTGGACTTCCTGARGGGTGGTAAGGGTAGGTAAAAACACATCCGCCARGCTGATCCTCAACAAGGGGGCCCCTCAGCGGTGCGTGCTCAGTCCCCTCCTGTACTRCCTGTTCACTCATGACTGCACGGCCAGGCACGACTCCAACACCATCATTAAGTTTGCTGATGACATAATAGTGGTAAGCTTGATTACCGACAATGATGAGACCGCCTATAGGGAGGAGGTCAGAGACCTGACCGTGTGGTGCCAGGACAACAACCTCTCCCTCAACGTGATCAAGACAAAGGAGATTATTGTGGGCTACAGGAAAAGGAGGACCAGCATGCCCCCATTCTCATCGACGGGGCTGTAGTGGAGCAGGTTAAGAACTTCAAGTTCCTTGGCGTCCACYTCATCAAGAAACTAACATGGTCCATGCACACCAAGACAGTCGTGACAGTCGACAAAACCTATTCCCCCTCAGGAGACTAAAAAGATTTGGCATGGGTCCTCGGATCCTCAAAAGGTTTTACAGCTGCACTATCGAGAGCATCCTGACGGGTTGCATCACTGCCTGGTATGGCAACTGCTCGGCTTCCGACCGCAAGGCACTACAGAGGGTAGTGCATACGCCCAGTACATCACCGGGACGAAGCTTCCTGCCATCCAACCTCTATACCAGGCAGGTCAGAGAGAAGCTGTCACGTTCCTGACCTATTTTTATGTTATTTTGATTATGTTTAGTGTCAGGGCGTGAGGTGGGCATTGATTGTGTTGTGTTTGTTAGTCTATGGTGTTTGTATGTGTATGGATAGTGTTGTTAGGTTGTCTAGTTATGTCTATGCGGCCTAGATTGGGTCTCAATCAGAGACAGCGTCATTCATTGTGCTCTGATTGGACCATTTTAAGGTAGCCATAGGCAGTAGGCTTTTGTGGGTGTTTGTTACCTGTCTCTGTGTTTGTGTTCTGCACAGATAGTCTGTATCGGTTTTGCACGTTTGTTATTTTGTAAGTTGTTTGTAGTGTTCACGTTTCTTAAATTAAACATGTTGAGCACTGGCTCGCTGCATTTTGGTCCTCTCCTTCACCCCAGGAAGAAACCCTTTACAGAAAACACCACCACAAACCCGGACCAAGCAGCGTAGCAACGGGGAGCAGCAGCGGCCCAGTACACAGGACTACTGGACACAGGGGAATGGTCTTGGGAGATCATGGACGGAAAAGGACCCGGGAAGGGTTGAGAGAATCGCCGTTCTCGGGAGAAGGAGGCAGCCACAGCCCAGGGCGGTGGATTGAGAGGCAGCACGTAAAGAGGCTGGAAGCGCGAGCTCACCCAAAAATTTCTTGGGGGGGGCTAAAGGAGTGTGGCAGAGCCGGTTGATACCTGAGCCAACTCCCCGCTTGCCGGTGGAGAGGAGGCGTCGTACTGTCACACCGTTGTTATCGTAAAGCGCACGTGTCCCCGATACGCGTGCTTAGCCCAGTGCGGGCTATTCCACCTTGCCGCACTGGGAGGGCTAGGTTGCATCGAGCCGGATGCCATGAAGCCGGCCCAACGTATTGGCCTCCAGTATCGTCTCCCCGGCCGGCGTACATGGCACCAGCCTTACAGGTGGTGTCCCCGGTTCGCCTGCATAGCCCAGTGCGGGCTATCCACCTGCCGCACTGGCAGGGCTACGGGACCATTCAACCTGGTAAGGTTGGGGAGGCTCGGTGCTCAAGAGCACGTTCCTCCTTCACGGTCCGGTATATCCGGCGCCACCTTCCCACCCCAGCTCAGTACCATCAGTGCCTACACCACCACCAGCGTTCCAGTGCATCTCCAGAGCCCTGTTCCTCCTCCACGCACTCTCCCTATGGTGCGTGTCTCCAGCCCAGTGCCTCCAGTTCCGGCACCACGCACCAAGCCTCCTGTGCGTCTCCAGAGCCCTGTACGCACTGTTCCTTCTCCCGCACTCGCCCTAAGGGCGTGCCCTCAGCCGGTACCTCCAGTTCCGGTAACACGCACCAGGCCTAGGATGCGCCACGAGAGTCCAGGCCCTGTTTTCCCCGCACTAGCCTGAAGGGTGCGTTCCTTAGCACCTCCTTGTGTACCTCCAGCGTTACTACGCCGACCACCACCAGGCCTACGCGTCTCAGCCGGCCAGAGTCTGCCGTCTCCCAGCGCCTGAGACGCCTCGTAACTGCCCGTCTGCCCAGCGCGCCTGAACTGCCCGTCTGCCAGCGGCGCCTGAACTGCCCGTCTGCCAGCGGCGCCTGAACTGCCCGTCTGCCCAACGCCGCCTGAACTGTCCGTCTGCCATGAGCCTGCAAAGCCGCCCGTCTGCCAGAGCCTGCAAAGCCGCCCGTCTGCCATGAGCCGCTAGAGCGTCCCCAGACAGGAGCGCTAGAGCCGTCCGCCAGACAGGAGCCGCTAGAGCCGTCCGCCAGACGGAGAGCCGCTAGAGCCTCCGCCAGACCGATCAGCCAGAGCCTCCGCCAGAACGGATCAGCCAGAGCCTTCCGCCAGACCGGATCAGCCAGAGCCTTCCGCCAGACCGGATCACCAGATCCCCAGACCGATCACCAGACCTTCCGCCAGACCGGATCACCAGAGCCTTCCGCCAGAAATCTGACCAGCCAGAGCCGTCAGCCAGCCATGACCAGCCAGAGCCGTCAGCCAGCCATGACCAGCCAGCCGTCAGCCAGCCAGGATCCGCCAGCCAGCCAGGATCCGCCAGCCAGTCCGGAGCTGCCGTCCTCAGTCCGGAGCTGCCGTCCCTCAGTCCGGAGCTGCCGTCCCTCAGTCCGCTGCCGTCCTCAGCGACTGCCGTCCCTCAGTCCGAGCTGCCGTCCCTCATCCCGGTGCTGCCCCTTATCCCGATGCTGCCCCTTCAGTTAGGTGGGTTTAGTTGGAGGTGTCATTGTGTGGGGATACGGAAGCGGGGAGTGACTATGGTGGTGTGGGACAGCGTCCAGAGCCGGAGCCACCACCGTGGAGAGATGCCCACCCAGACCCTCCCTAGACTTTTGGTGGTGCGTTCAGAGTACGCACCTTGAGGGGGGTTATATCACGTTCCTGACCTATTTTTATGTTATTTTGATTATGTTTAGTTGGTCAGGGCGTGAGTTGGGGTGGGCATTGTATGTTGTGTGTGGTTGGTTAGTCTATGGTGTGTTGTATGTGTATGGGATAGTGTTTGTTAGGTTGTCTAGTTATGTCTATGGCTGCCTAGATTGGGTCTCAATCAGAACAGCTGTCATTCATTTGTCTCTGATGGGAGCCATATTTAAGGTAGCCATAGGCAGTAGGCTTTTTGGGTGTTTGTTACCTGTCTCTTGTTTTGTTTTCTGCACCAGATAGGTCTGTATCCTTTGCACGTTTGTTATTTTGTAAGTTGTTTGTAGTGTTCACTTGTTCTTATAATTAAACATGTTGAGCACTGGCTACGCTGCATTTTGGTCCTCTCCTTCACCCCAGGAAAAACCCTTACAAAGGCCCTAAAAATTGTCAGACTCCAGCCACTCTAACCATAGACCTATTTGCAGACCTGAGTTCTGTTGCTAGATAAATCTGAATCCTTAAACGAGCTGTATACCCAGGCCTGTTTTGATAGCTTCTTCAGCAAACAGTAATGACAACAGTGTCAAACGCCTTTGACAGGTCAATAGACAAAGTAGCACAGCTCTTTTTAGCACCCAAGGCATTGACAAGATCATTAACAACTATCATTGTTGCTGTGGTAGTATTATGCCCAGGCCTAAACCCTGATTGGTTTATATTAAAAATATAATTATCAGGTAAAAAGGAATGAAGTTGTACATTAACCAAGGATTCAGGAATCTTCACTGAAGAAGGTCGTCTTGAAATGGTGCGATKGTTGTCAAGATCCTTTGTATCCCCACCCTTATGTAGTGGCAGCAAGTGCGGATTTCCATGGTTTTGGAATACTTCCTGATAACAATGTTAATTAAAATGTGGGCTACTGAGCCAGCAATAAAGGGAGCTGCACACTTAAGCAGACCAGGCTGCAAATGATCAGCCCCTGTGGATTTTTTTTGTCTAATGTTAGCAACGCAACCAGGACTACTTTATCGGTGAATTTCCCAAAAGAAAACTCCTGACCAGCATTTTCAGTTAGTATATTTTCACCAGCATCCAAACTATTATTTTCAAGAGCTGGCTTTGAAATACATTCAAATATATASCCTGCAGAGATAAAATGGTGATTACATGCATTAATGATATCAATTTTGTCATTATAGGGCCCGAATCTAAATTAATTTATTGGGGGAGAGAAGAGGKGACACAACCCTTCAGTGACATAACAACTTTCCAAAATGTAGCTGGGTTCCCTGTACATTCAGATAGTGTATGAACATAATAATCAGATTTAGCTTTTAAAACTATTTTTATACACACCGATTTCTCAATCGCCTGAAAGACTGCCAGTCTGGGAGTCTGTGAATCTAGCTTTGGCCCAGGCAGCATCTCTGTTGTGTATTACTTCAGATAGCTCTGGACTGAACCAAGGGCAAGACCTATTTTTTAATTCTCCGTTTTTAAAGGAAGCATGTTTATCTGCAATACAATTGAAAACATTTGAGAAGTGGTTCAGAGCCAACTCTGGGTCAGGTATAGATGTAATACAYTCAAAGTCACCAAAATTAAGATKACAAAAGAAGGCCTGTTCATTAAAAATAAATGTATTCCTCTTGTTTGGTAAAACGAGGTTTGGATCTAGTCATCCGTATATCTTTGACACATACAATGGGACAGTGGTCACTAATATCCAAAGAAAATACCCCACTCCCGGCATATTTCTCTGGAGTATTTGTAAATATGACGTCAATCAAAGTTCATAGGGTCCTTTAAGTTTGGACGAGTAGGCTTTGTAATCAGCTGGCACAAATTTAGATTAGTACAAAAATCCTTTAACCAGTCAGTCAGCATCCTGCGTTCCACATGCAAGATTAAAATCTCCAGCGATCAACACCTCTGAGGTAGTAAATATTGCAATTAAATCAGTGAGTTCGTTTAGTACACACTTCTTGGTGGAGGGTGGACGATASGTTCCTATAACTGTTATTTTTTGGTTTAAACCCAACTAAAGACTTAAAGCCAACCATTCAAATTGTTTAGGACTGGTGGTAGCCTTTAACAGAGACAAAGAAAGCAGATTATTTGTGTAAATAGCAACACCACCTTTGCCTTTCCTATCAGCCCTAAACACATTTTAACCAGGGCTTTATCAGTTAACCAAGTTTCAGATAAAAATATCAGGGTCTGCCTGAGAGGTCCACATCCTGACATGATCCATTTTAGGTAATAAACTATGAATGTTAAGTTGTTAAAATGTCAAACCTTTTCTGCATTTAAAATCACACAGAGTTTCAATACAAGTCAGATTACTTTGAGATTTCAGAACAACAGGAGACTCAAAGATTGGATTATGAAAGAAAACAGAGTAGGAATAGCAATGAAATTTCTCCAGTTAGCACCATTTGGCCTGTCACCACTTTCAGACACAACATGTGGAACTCTCACAGTGACCAAAGAGGAGATGGTAAAAACTGACTTACATGTAATGCTAATATTGTCCTCACATCTATCTATATATATATATTACATTACACAAACAGTACCAGTCAAAATTATTTATTATTATTCTATTTTCGACATTGTAAAATAATAGTGAAAAAAAAGTGTGAAACAAATCAAAATATATTTGAGATTCTTCAAAGTAGCCACCCTTTGCKTTTATGACAGCTTTGCACACTCTTGGCATTAAGAAATATATGTGAATGAAATATAGATCAAACTGGAGATGTTTAAATACAATGGTTAAACACTGTTGGGATGTTCTCATGTTCACACTCACAGGCTATTAAACACACATACTAAGCATCAGTGAACATTTCAGTTCATTGATGGTTAATTGGCTCTAACTCTCTGCTCGGTGGTGTGTGACAGGGCAGAGAAGGAGTGGGGAGATGGTATACGTGGCATCTCACTCAGCGCTGCTCGCTTCGCCCTCATGAGGCTGGAGGAGGGACCGCCTCACACCAAGAACTGGAGGTCAGTGAGTCACAGAGAGGGGTACTCACAACTACAAGATACACTTCTATTATTGCACAAGCTTTAGTCATCATCTGTACCATACTGAACTCAAGGGAAATGTATTTGATTATATTGAGATTTGATATTGATATTTGATATATTTGATATTCATGAATTTTATAAACAGACATTATCCATGGTATTTCTGCCAGTTTCCAGCTTTAGTCTCTCTGTAAATCTGAATGTTGATATTCTTGCTGGTTAGGCCTCAGATTATGGTTCTGGTGAGCATGGATTCAGAACAGAATGTGGAGCAGCCTCGTCTGCTGTCCCTGACCAATCAGCTGAAAGCAGGAAAAGGTCTTACCATCGTGGGTACCTCAGTGGTGGGCACCTTCCTCAACAACCATGCAGAGGCCCAGAAGGCAGACCAGGTCCGTACTGTCTGAGAGACACACACACAGAAACAGTGATGAATCATTTATGAATCATGTATAACACCCTGGTCTCTCTTCCACTGTGTGCTCCAGTCTCTGAGGAAGCTGATGGAGACAGAGAAGGTGAAGGGTTTCTCCCAGGTGGTGATCTCCTCCAACCTGAGGGATGGAACCTCCCACCTGATCCAGGTAGGGGGGCTGGGAGGCCTGAAGCACAACACTGTGCTGGTCAGCTGGCCACGCACCTGGAAACAGGCCGAGGACAACCTGCGCTTCAGGAACTTCATCGGTGAGTTAGAGGTGGTCAGATGACAGGTTTTTCACTATGCGAAGAATGCTTTGGGAAGGTCTTGTGTGTTATCATCATCATATCCTAACTCATGTTCAACACCTCTGCAGAGGTGGTTAGGGAGACGACTGCAGCCAGCATGGCTCTGCTGGTCCCTAAAAACATRGCTGCCTACCCGTCGAACGGAGAACGCTTCACTGAAGGCCAAATTGACGTGTGGTGGATCGTCCATGATGGAGGCATGCTGATGCTGCTGCCCTTCCTTCTCCGCCAGCACAAGGTGGGATCCCATTTTGGGGATTTGGAGAGAACATGTTTTTCAGTGTTTGTTATTCAGCAATCAGCCATAGACTTCCTTGTGATSCCAGGTATGGAGGAAGTGTAAGATGCGCATCTTCACCGTGGCCCAAATGGACGACAACAGCATCCAGATGAAGAAAGACCTGATCACCTTCCTGTATCACCTGCGTATCGATGCCGAGGTCGAGGTGGTGGAAATGGTGAGAGACAAAAACACGTTATATTCTTTTAACATATGCTCCGTACGGTGATGTATTGGTGAGAGCAATGGCAGTTCAGTCAAATAATGTGCATTGATATGTTTTAACACCCATTTGCCTTTTTAGCATGACAGTGACATCTCAGCCTATACATATGAGAAGACTCTGGTGATGGAGCAGCGCTCCCAGATCCTCAAACAGATGCACCTCACCAAAAATGAGATGGAGAGAGAAGTAAGCCCTGACACCTCCCTCCTCTAATGTATAACTCATACATAGGTAACTGACTATGATTTAATATTACCAGTGTGGTTGTTAGCAATCACCAAACAAAGCCATAGTGGCCAAAAGAAAGCTCCTATGGTTTATCTAACCCCTTTTAGTACCACTTGTGTTGAATAAAACAATGCCCTTATAGATTATCTGAAGGTRTTTTAGCTCACCTCTACCTTGTTATTTGTATTCAGCCAGCCATCATCACTCACTGAATTTGAAATGCCAGCAACAGGACAAGGCAGCAGGGGAATGATTATAATTACTGAGCTAGGTTTAAAATGCAATCTCTGTGTCTGTACTTGCCCAGTCTGATCTGTCTCATTAATCAAGAGAGCAGACTGAACAATATTAACATCAGATAAGATAAAGTGTGAGGACTTACAGAACAACCTGTGTGCTCTTACAATGACTATTCCACTTCAAAAACAAGTATTCATTCTATAAAGTCATCCATGTAAAAAAAAAAAAAAATACAGAAAAACACATGCTACAMAACATAAGCATCAATTCTAGCTTTGTGTTGAGCTATCCACCGCTCAGTTATAATCTGTCAAGTATTGACACATTGCTTCTCTGTGATTTGTTGTACCAGTAACTTACATATCTCGACTCAAAGTCTCATGTTTGAACTCTTTGTCTTTCTTTAAAACCTCTTGCTGCTTTGATTTCCACAGATCCAGAGCATCACTGATTCATCCCGTGGTTCTATCCGTCGTAAGAACCCGTCTAACTTGCAGTCTCAGCAGAGCAGTGAGGAGCCGGCAGGAGTCAGCGTGGAGGAGAAACCAGAGGAGGAGGTACAGAAGCATACCTAACTCTCTGATCAACCTTTGTACTATGTGTAAAGGATGCCACACTGCTTGCTRAACGAGCACCGATTCTTCCTGATTTGGCTCACACTGAGGCTCCAACCAAGGACCTGTGCCTTGCTAGCGCACGTGACTGCCCTCCTAAAGAATCTTACCAGTCAGCGTCACGTGAAAAGCTAGCTATTCTCTGGCATAAGTGGAGACACTTCAGGCTGAGGAGTAAGTTTCACACACCATGTGCTACATTCACCCCTAAAACTTACAACTTACTCAACAGCAACCCCAGTGTTGAGCTGAGCGCAACTGTAGATCTGAGTCACTAGGCACCACTGTAATGGACATCACGCTGCTTGCTTAGCTAGTACCACATCCTCCTGATTCGGCTCACACCGAGCCTCAAACCCAGAACCTGTGCCTTGCTTGCACACGTGACCATCCCTCCTAAAGCATCTTACCAGTCAGCGCCACATGAAAAGCTAGCTATTCTCTGGCGTAATTGGGGACACTTCAGGCTGAGGAGTAAGTTTCACACATCCCCATGTGCTACTCTATCTGTCCTTCATTCTGCTGTGTTTAAATGGTCCTATTATTTCTCACCATCTCTCTCATCTGCTGCATTTTTCTTTGTTCTGTCTATCCTCTGTCATCTCTAGGCCTACTGCCTTACCTCATCCTCTGTCAAAATGCCAATTCTCTCACTTTGACATTGTTCTCTGGCGTGTAGCATTTTAAGGGGACCTTTTCCTCTACAACATAAAGAAGGGATATGACAGAACAGCATCTTACCTAGTTTCTTTGTTACAGTGCCCCACTTGTGCTTTCAACTCACTGCCCAGCAGTGGTCTGGTGCTTTTATTACGTCACCCCAACTGACAGATCTCTTTCTTTCCTTCACCCTGTCACGTTGTTGCGTGGTGTCCCTCTCTTAGTCTGTGGCTGTCTCCCGCCCTAAACAGGTGCAGCTGATCCACAATAAGAACCCCACGTCCCCCACCACGCCCACAGGGAGCGCTGCCACCCCCGGGTCGGCGGTGCAGATGACCTGGACAGACAAGGCTGAGACCCAGGCTGCAGCAGGCCACCCAGAGCAGGGCGGGGTCAGAGACATCTTCAACATGAAGCCGTGAGTCTGCTGTCACTTTCACTTTCAATCACGTGTCCAAAGGCTTGTGTGGACTACTCTCTTAGGGAAAAAAGGTGCTATCTAGAACCTTTAAAGGTTCTTCGGCTGTCCCCATAGGAGAGCCCTTTGAATAACCGCTTTTGGTTTCATGTAGAACCATTTTGGGTTCAATATAGAASCCTTTCAACAGAGTTGAATGCATTCAGTTGTACAGCTGACTAGGTATCCCCCTTTCCCTTTCCCTTTAAAGTAAATAGAAAATAAGGACAAAGTATTTATAGGTTGTTACTGTTGGGGGGTGGCAGTTGTTTATAAGCTAGTTTCAGAAGTAATACCACAAAGGTTTGAAAGGCTTTGAGAGTCATCCGCACAACACAACTTCTCAATGTAAGTTCAGTATTGTAAAGATCTCTGCATTGTCATTCTCTTCTTACCATGCTGCAGGGAGTGGGAGAGCCTGTAAGTATTATACTAGCATGATGTTTAAATGTTTTCCATGCATGTTGTGAAATAGCAGTAATGATGCAACATGCATTCTGTACTGTACTCCTGTCTGTCCCGTCAGGAACCAGTCCAACGTGAGGCGCATGCACACAGCGCTGAGGCTCAATGAGGTCATCATGAAGAAGTCCAAGGAGGCCAAGCTAGTGCTGCTCAACATGCCTGGACCACCCAAGAACCGCATGGGAGAGGAAAACTGTATCCTATCATATCTTTGTCATGTTATATTATAAACTTCTGTATTTTATAATACTATAACAATACGTAGCTTCTACTGTCATAAATGTAACTGAAACCAAAGTGCTCAACAGGATAGCTAGCATGAATAGGCTACAAAAGCCAGATGTGAAAACTTGCTTATTCCTTAACTCTAATCCTTTCTCAGATATGGAGTTCCTGGAAGTCCTCACCGAGGGTCTCAACCGGGTCCTCCTAGTACGTGGTGGTGGACGCGAGGTCATCACCATCTACTCCTGAGAGACCTCAAATCAAATCCACACCCCTTCACCTTGCATCTTAATGGTTTATGGCCCCTGCTTCCACTCCCCCTGCTCACTTTGCACTACGTAGTTAGTACCCCCCCCAAACGCACCAGCTGAATTCTCCTTTACTCTCAATCACCTCTACCAGCATCATGTCTGCTCCTCTCATCATCTCGAAAGCTGTGGCATCAAACCTGTTTAGGTTCTTCAATGGCTATCAGATCACTAGATGTCAAATGGCACATGAGTTTCTTATACAGAGGAGTGGACATATTCAAAAGACAAATTATTCCCCAAACTAGAGGTCAGATGTTTTTCTTGTGTTTGTCCTTGTGTTTTATTTTATCTGTCTGTCAATCTTGTTGCTTTTCTTCTTATTTTTGTAAGGATGTGGGTTACTTGCAAGAGAAGGATGGATATATTCTCATTGCTGGTCTATTTCATGTTTTTCTTTTTATTTATTTATGCATTAATTTATTTTGAGAATACAGTTAATATGTTTTTTGTTGTGCATTTGGTTGTTTTATGTTATGTACATTATGATGTGTTGAAATCATTGAGGGAAGAGGGTGGGTCGAGAATTCATCAGTCATCAGCAACATGTCTTCCTATGGATTGTCACCTTGAGGACACCTGAGCAGCAGTGAAGTATATTACAGTCGGAAGGAAGGAGAGAGCAATAGCGTTCATACCAGTCAGTTCACAGGCGGTATTTGAAATGTACTTAATGAATTGAATACATTTAATTTGTCATTGAACTGACTCAATTATGATGGAGTTGGTGTTGACCACAACCCTGGCTTTTTATACTGTGAAGAAAACAGTACAATGAGATATTTGAAGTTGCTAAGAGACACATCATGACCTCAACCTTTGACACCTCCCCCCCCCCCCCCCCCACAAAAAAAGCTGATTACCGTAAATAGTGTCCTTTGTCCAATCATTTAATACATATTACTACTAGCTATACCTTGAGAGTGCTGACAATACTTTTAAGTGGCATAAACTATTGTTATAACAGTGATAGGACTGTAAGAAGAAACCGTGAAAAATGTATTGATATAAAGTAGATAATAATTGCAAGAAACTACTGTGTTATAATCTAAAACAAAATTATATTTGTTTAATACTATCATACCAAATGGCAAACATTTCAATATTTTACCATGTAGTAGTTTACATAAAAAAATGTGAATTGCTAATTTAGAGACACTCAGAAAACTATGTTTGTGATACATTGATATATTTTTAGTAAATACATCTGTTTTTCTTCATCATGATTTGGTTTACACTAATTCCAGTCTAGAAATGTGAATTCTATAATTCTTGCCAAATACAAACATACAAATTGTGCCATATGAAAATAAATAACTTTTTGATACAAACCTCTTTGTAGTACCAAGGCAAAACTGTGTATTGAATTGACTATGTTTAAGGTGGAATTTAGCAGTGAAATTACAACTGGTTTGAATGGATAGTTTTGAACCCAGCATTACTGCGAATCTTCACAACTTTGTACTAGAATGGGAAGAAACATAATTTATTTTCAATGTGGCACAGCTATTTATTTGCTAAATATAATATTACTGTCAATTCCTAAGTTCTGCACATTTACAAGGTCATGTCTAAAGCATCAACCCTGAACTAATACATGAATCATAATAATTATTTTTGTAAACAAATATATGGAAATAGATACATATGTGTACATACAGGTAGACCTCGTATTTCACATATTCGTTTCTGTGCAGTGGAGGGCACTGTTTACCATGTGGTAGAAACATATATAAAGTCTATCTATATAAATAACTCAATTATTTTTTGTATTATATTGTTTTCAAAAGAAAATGATTGAATTTTATTTATTGAATAGTTTATGTAAAATCTGGATATTTTGTGTGTGATGTGCACTGTATTTATGTGAAGGATATCGTTTATCTACCATATTATGACATATTATAGAGGTTCTAAAATTTCAAAAGCTGCTATACTGATCCATGTGTAAATATTGAACCAAAAACATATGGGGGATTAGGAAGGGCATACAGGGTTGGGGTGAGCTGAATAGCAAGGCAGCTAGTCAGTGGTTTTCAATACTGTCCTTGAGGTTTAACAGTATGCTACATTTTGCTCCAACAAATCACATAGTCAATGGAGTTGTTAACTGACTATTGATGTTGACATGACGCTGTTTTTGTGAGAAAAAATATATATACAAAAGAATTCACAGCTGGCATTAGTCAACCAACATCTCCACTGAGCATTATTTAGTTGGAGCAAATGCAGCCTACTTGAGGACCAACATTGACAAATATRGCTTAATATTAAGTTAAGATTGAAGACCTGAAACAGTAATTTGAACTAGATATCTAAGGGCAGTTCTGAGGGCAGATAAAAAATATATTGAGTTTATTTGAGATATAAAATATTCAGGTGTTTCCCAAATAGATTTTAAAATATGCTGAAGTCAGTGAGGGGACTGACCTTTTTAGGTGTTTGACTGGTCCCTTAGATCCCAGTAAGACACACCAGTAAGTTTTATTGACAGCTCTTAGCTGGGGAAGAGGTGATTAGGTCTGGGGTCTTTCTAGAAGTTAGTGGTAAATAGTTATCCTCACTCAGCACACTTACTAAGTGTCACAAAAATACTACCTACAATCAAAATAATATAATCTTGGAAATATTTAGCTATACAGTATATATAACTATTTAAATAAAATCTAAAATACTATAATGTATATACAGTAACTCAAAATATTAACATGATATGACTTGTCTGAAAGATGACGGTTGAAAATAATGTATTATATCCCTGTTTGCATGGTGTTTGTAACAATAGTGTCATAGGGTCTTCTTACTTTTTATTCTCGCTGAACTCTTATTTGGATTGAGTAACGCATAAAGTAAATTGTCCAAAGTGTATCTTTTGAGCTCAAAATAGGTAATTGTTTATTCTCGGAAAACCCAGACACAGCTGGAACATTGTTTACATTGTGGGAGGCAACCCGCCTGCCTATGGAGACTAGTAATTGATTCAATATGTTTGGCCTCAGTCATCAATTAACTACAGAAAACATTAAAAGATATGGCGATTTGGAATATGAATTTTTGTGTCAACTGGGGATCTATGCATTTCAAACCTACTGTAAACCTAAAACATAAGACATTTCTTGGACATATATTTTGTCAGAATATGTGCAAAGTTCAGCTGTGTCCATCCCCATATCAACAGTTTGACATGGGTGAAAGATGTTATCCGGGCTTGGGAGTACACTGCTGAGCCTATTGTTGTTGCATGAAGCTGAAGTTTCAAATGCTGCAATCTTCGGAATCAAGTAGTTCCAAAGCTTTTTTGTGTGTGGAGTTATTGGGTACATGAGATGACGAGCGTTGGAGCCATCGAACTATAGAACTAGAATATCTATGTTTTGAAAATGGCTGTGTGTTGGCACATGGATGTCCGTTGTGCAGAGCATCTGTATGTTTGGCTACAGTATGGTTCTTAGATATGTGGTTTCTATAGACACATAAAATCCTCCCTTATAACCAACCAACCTACTGATTCACCAGCAGTGTGACTGTGGTAGTTATTAATATTATCAAAGACAACAAAACCAGGGCTTCCACCTTTGGCAGAGGTCAAAGAGACCTTTACAGTATGGTATTATATTCACATGTTTGATGACTCCATCTCTAGAAGGGAGAGGGATGTCAGTGACAGAATTGTTGCAGTAAAGCTACCATCCTTCAGGTGTTTCCCAAGTATCATGTCCCAAATATCAGGGCTGTCAGAGTTAACTTGAGTTAACWTTTTGTAATTTTAGGGTACTAATTAATTGCATTGTCTGGAAACGTTCAAAATACCTAATATACAGCTAAAAACAACAATGCAATGTCAAAACAAGTTGACATTGATGATAAAGAAAGTGTGCTTTAACAATGTACCTAATTCTGCTTACCATTAGTTTGGACAAAATCAAGGTGTCAGTATTATTGTAATGCTTTTTCTATTTTAAAAAATTCTTAAATTACTGCTCAATTTGAGTTAATTCTGAATTTGCGATTAATCACATCAAATCCTGCGATTTAATTCGATTAAATGTTCTTAATTGTTTGACAGCCCTAGAAATATACACTGAGTGTACAAAACATTAGAAACACCTTCGTATTATTGAGTTGCACCCCCTTTTGCCCTCAGAAAAGCCTAAATTCTTCYAGGCATGGACTACAAGGTGTTGAAGCATTCCACAGGGATGCTGAACCAAGTTGAGTCCAATGCTTCCCACAGTTGTGTCAAGTTGGTTGGATGTTTTTGGGTGGTGAACCATTCTTGATACACATGGAAAACTGTTGAGCGTGAAAAACCCAGCAGCGTTGCAGTTCTTGACACACTGAAACCTGTGCCATTGGCACCTAGTATACCCTGTTCAAAGTCACTTAAATATTTTGTCTTGCCATTCACCCTCTGAATGGCACACATACACAATCCATGTCTCAATTGTCTCAAGGCTTAAAAATCTTTCTTTAACCTGTCTCCTCCCCTTCATCTACACTGATTGAAGTGGATTTAACAAGTGACATCAATAAGGGATCATAGCTTTCACCTAGTCAGTCTGTCATGGAAAGAGAAATGTTTTGTACACTCAGTGTACATTAGAAACCTTCTCTTGAGTAAAAAAAGATGTCAGATAATCAAAATCTTTTAACAAACAGGGTGTGAAAAGGGCTCTCAAATCCATGTATCCTTACCCTGTTACATTGGACCTTTACTTGCGCAGACTACATTGAAGTTATGAAAGTGTTCATCAGGAATGCACTTCTGTTTACAACCCTGTAAAAGAACCTGAATAAACTCGGCCAATTTATTTAGACCATTGATTTATTCATTTAGAATCCAACATGTTATATTGCTGAGAGGCTATTTGTGTCAGTCCAAAGCAGGGACAGGCTTTTCACTGTGATAGTTCTAGCGCATATGTGCACAATTGTGAATAATTGTGATTGGTTTAATGCATGCACGTAATGTATACTGCAGTGTGTTTCTGCAATTTAATATTCAGCATTTAAATTATTTATATTTATTTATTTTACAATTTAGGTAAAGAATTTGTGGCCACAAAAAATAAATCACAGTGGTAATATAACTACAATGGTCTTACTGTGCACATTTGCTCAATAATTGTTGATACATGTTGATTTAGATTGAAAATGATTCATTATGAAATTATTTAACTGAAACACTGAGTTTGCCCACAATACAATTATGTCAGCGGCTTCCAGTGTAATCAAAAGTCACAGGGGAAATACAACTTTAATCAATCATAACCCTTGTGAAGGGCTATTCAGTCCAAGGAAATCTAGACACACAATTCTATTTGTAGAACCTTCCTCTACATCTGTGTCTCAAATGACACCCTTTATTTGCAATGTTGGGCACTTTTGGACTTGGTCAAAATCTGTGCACTATATGGTGAATTTGAGAAAAGAAAACTGCCATTTTATGTACAAGCTCCAACTGCTGTATTGCACTTCCACCCATATTCTTCTAAAATACCAATTGTTTTTCATACAGACCTATTCTTGATTAAGCAAGGAACTGTTTTGCTGTTTTAACTGAGGACAATGCATAGTGTGAGGGGGATTTTGTAGCTTTTACTGAGAATGGACTACTGTGCGTTCTCTATTCTGGTTTCCTAAGACTTTAGAACCTAGTATATGCATGTAGATGTGCCGTTTTCATGACAGTGAAGTAAACCTCAACACATTGTATTAATGTTGAATAAGCCTCCTTTTTTTTAGGAGGTTGGATTTTTGTGCAACCCTCATGATTCRTTCATCATCTCGAGAAGTGTGAGCACTTAATGCGAGCAAGAAAAGAAAAAACAAGAACTAGTGTTTCTAAATCTTCACTTATGATACTGTATTTATACTTGGTCCATAGGAGCATTGTAATGCATTTTTAAATGTAGACCTTTATGTAGATCTATGAATAGCTATCTTGATTAGTAATTGTTTTGTGTTCACAATTTTATGTTACCTCTCCTAGGAACAAGAGTGATGATGTAGAAAGAAATGTAGTGGCGTGTTCAGATATGTCTGTGTCTGCAGTGTGTGTGTGTGTGTGTGTGTGTGTGTGTGTGTGTGTGTGTGTGTGTATGTGTATGCATGTGTTTGGTTGAGAGAGGACATTGTATTTAACGAAAAGATGAAGAATAAAGATGGGACATCTGTAAATAAAACAGTAATTAACAAAGTAGAGCTTAGATGTTTAATTTGTGTGTCAATGCAAGTTTAATATTTTACAGATATAGAACTATGTATTCTCTATTGTGTTCAATAATGATATACAGTATAAACAGTTATTTTACTGTGTTGTTTTACCATGTCAAAGGCGTATACATCAATGGCTAATGGTTTCCTCAAACCATTTTATAGATTTGTCTGCACAAAATGCAATAAACTGAAGTCATTTTATTACAACTTTGCTTGCAGGCGTATTCTTTGTTTATAGCCAAACTATTGAGGGTCTTACTAAACAGTTCAAAGCATATTAAATGCTTAAAAACACTCATGAACTTCTTTGGTCCAGTGACATTTTCTCGACAGGGAAATACTTTGGGAGTGAAACAGTACTTTTATATGTGAGGGGGGCAGGAGACCATTCCAGTCAGCTTGAGTCGTCTCGACAGACCCGGGTTCGATTCCGGGCTGTGTTGCAGCCGGCCGCGACCGGGTGACACATGAGGCAATGCACAATTGGCCCAGCGTCGCCCAGGTTAGGGGAGGGTTTGGTTGGCCGGGATGACCTTGTCCCATTGCGTTCTAGTGACTCCTGTGGCGGGCCGGGCGCATGCACGCTAACACGGTCGCCAGTTGTACGGTGTTTCCTCCGACACATTGGTGCGGCTGGCTTCTGGGTTAAGCGAGCAGTGTCAAGAAGCAGTGTGGCTTGGCAAGGTCATGTTTTGGAGGACGCATGGCTCTCAACCTTCGCCTCTCCGGAGTCCGTACGGGAGTTGCAGCGATGGGACAAGACTGTAACTACCAATTGGAAATCACGAAAAAGGGAATAAAAGGCTATTTTTTWAAATATATAATAATAATACATTGTTAGAGGTAAAAATATGTATATAATAATAATACATTGTTATAGATTAAATGTTTACCATAGAGCTGTTTGAAAAAATTGTGAAATAGCATAAGCAGGTTAGGCAGACACACCCCAATGCACTATTTAAACTCAGACTGTTATGACAAGTGTTCTTATCTCACCTAGCAAAGCTCAAGAGATTGTAGGCATATTTTTCTTATGGACAAAGTGCACCAGAAGACCTTGTTTTTCATATGACACTTGCATCATCATATAGTATCATACGTCTTACTCAGTCATACAATAGCCACAGTATGAGTCATAATACCCATAAAACCTAGCGGTCAAACAGGGAAATGGTTCCAATCATTTTCCCACCATTAATTTTTCCCATAGGGGATTTTAAAAGCACGTGTAGGCTTACCCTGGCAGGACGTTTTGATAACCATGTAAATCTCTCTTGGACAAGGTGAATATTATCAATACATTCAGCTGTATTTACCCCCCAKAATTAAATGCTAATTAGCTTTTAATATGGCGATCATAAAGAACTACAAATGCCATGATGATRGGGATGAGACTGCCAAATCGAYGCAAAGGTAAGAATCTCTGGATTGACAATCTAATGTTATCTAAATGTAGTAATGAATAAATTGGCAACATTTATTTAAATGTAAAATTCTGTGAACTGTCTTGTACAAGCTTGAAATTGACACAATGCCTGTCAGCAAAGGTGTCAGCTAGAGATGACATGCAGGAGCTTGCAGGGATTTGTAATTTTGCATGATGTCTACTTTTATGCCAATTATAATTTTTCGAATCTGAGAGGAAATAGAGCCGACTATATTGATAAAAGTCACATTGTCTGAGAGATATTTACACGGTTATCAAAACGTCACGCTAGTGTAATCCTACACGAAACATAGCCCTTATTTTAAGTGTTTCTAAAAAATGTATGGTTAAAAAAGAATTGGAACCATTTCCCTGTTTGATCAATAGGTTTTATGGGTATTATGATACGTCCACTGTGGGGCTCTATAGCATACAAATTGGATGACAATTTATCATACATCTTGGAGGATGTATAGTATTATACATCTTTCTCTGAGAACAGGTTGCTTGTTGCGCTGTAACAACAAAGGAGAATTACGGGGAGAATTAACGTTGCCGTTTAGGGGAACTAACAACAAAGGTTAGTATAATTTTACGTAAAAGGTTAGGAGAACTAAAACAACGGTTGTAATAAAAATTGTGTGAATTTACAAAGCAAGTTAGATGTATTGGGTTAAGTTTAGAATAAAAGTTATGCCGACAAGACTCAAACACACAACCTTTGGATTGCTAGACAGTCACGGATTACACCCATCCATCCTCCTAGACCAACCTCCCTACTTTCATTGCTGTCTAAATCTTGGAGGTGCTCAGAAATACATAAAGTATGTTTCGTATGGCTCTGAAGCCAGGCTGTTATGTATGGAAGTATTTTGAAGTCTGGCCATTTTTTTTTATGCACTTTATTTTGTATTGCTTTTTTAAATGTATCAATGCGTTTTAATAGCTTTGAATGTTTAAGTTAATTTCAAATGTTAATAGTATATTTGACAAATCTTTCGTTTTTTTTGTGCAACTCATAAAGTAAATTAACTTAGTTCGTACTACATTCATTTCCTCTTGCTTTTTCAATTTAATGCATGGAAAAGATTGTGTAAGAACATTCAGGTAACCTTAGCGGAATTAGCTAATTATCAAGGTCAATGTTTTTATATCAAAAGTAACTAAATTACTTTTACTCCGAGTACTTAGACTGCTCGAGTGGCGCAGCAGTCTAAGACACTACATCTCAGTATTAGAGGCATTGCTACAAACACCCTGGTTCAAATCCAGGCTGTATCACAACCAGCTGTGATTGGGAGTCCCATAGGGCGGTGCACAATTGGCCCAGTTTTGGCCGGTGTAGGTCGTCATTGTAAATAAGAATTTGTTCTTAACTGACTTGCCTGGTTAAATAAAGGAAAAATACACACATTTTACTCAAGTGAAAGAAAATGTAATTATAGTAACTAAAGAAAAGGGCTAGGGTGGACAGTATCTGAAGCTAGGTTATATTGCCACTACGGTGCATCTGTAAGAATGGCTTCCAGTTCAGAGCAGTTATTAACTAGAAAAGGACACAGGAGCACATTGAGGGGTAGGATGGAGATATGGTATTGCTTGTAAGGCAGGCAGGTATGATAGGTAAGGTTCTGAAATTATGTTGTGGTTTTGGAGGACTCTAAAGGGTAGATACAACACAGACATGATTAACCAGTGTCATAACTAATAACATAATATAAAGTAGCCTATACAATATCAATAACAAGCTAGTATAAACTAGGATATTGAACATGCAGTACTCAACATCCCTACTCCATTGAAGTTAACATTTTTAAGGGTAAAGTAACAGTTAAGGTTAGATCATGGTTATCAGGGTTATGGTTAGGGTAAGAGTAGGGGTTAAGGTTAGGGTTTAGGGTAGGGGAGTCCCAAGGATCCTGGAGAGCACTGATCGTCAGATCACCCAAAACAAAGGAAAGGAATAAAGGACTTGGGCCGCCCCATGCCACCACAAACACTGAACAACACAGAGGAAAGAACWACCTGCCTTTATACYACGATTGTCTATTATATTGACAAGATAGTCAAGTGACAGCTCTAACAATGGAAATAGATGTCTTCGGGTCTCAAAGATGGAAGGCAGGCGGGGAGGAGATGAGGTGAGATCAGATGGGAACATTCTAGCCAAGGAGAGGGCCGATATGAGTTTTAACAGGCCATAGAGATAGATAGAGGCCTCATCTTTGCATCTGTGCCATTATAGCATATGACACAGCATGGGCAGTGACATTGAGGCTATCTCCATTTTAAATGTTCCTTTTCTTCATTGGCTAATTGCACCCAACTCATAGGAATCCCAACCCAATTGACTACTTTAAATAGATGAAAGCCCTCAATGGCAATGTCCAAGCTAAAACGGGTTACATCGGTGAATCCTCGATCTATCGCTATGACAACAGGCACATCTTTTTTTTCAAAGTAGCCGAAATACAACGTGCGTCCACTTACATCAGTGCATTCATAACAACTTAACCATTATAAATAAGCCTCATGTAGCAAACTGACGTTGCTTCCAGAGTCCGTTTGGAACTCACGTTGCTTCCAGAGGTTTTGAACTCGGTAGTGAATGTTGCAACCAAGGAAAGGCGATTTTTACACGCTTCAGCGCTGAGCTTGTGTGGCCTACCACTTCATGGCTGAGCTGTTGTTGCTCCTAGATGTTTCCATTTCACAATAACAGCACATTCAATTGACCGGGGCAGCTCTAGCAGGGTGGAAATTTGATGAACTGACTTGATGGTAGGTGGCATCCTATAACGGTGCCACGTTGAAAGTCACTGAGCTCTTCAATAAGGCCATTCTACTGCTAATGTTTGTCTATGGAGATTGTATGACTGTGTGCTAAATTTTATACACCTGTCAGCAACAGGTGTAGCTGAAATAGCCAAATCCACTCATTTTAAGGGGTGTCCACATACTTTTGTATATATAGTGTATTTCAATACTCTTTCCACCCATGTAATGTACACAGAACAAAACGCAATACGTAAAGTTTTGGTCCAATGTTTCATGAGCTGAAATAAAAGATCACAGAAATGTTCCATGCACACAAAAAGCAGATTTTTCTCAAATGTTGTGCACAAATTTGTTTACATCCCTATTAGTGAGCATTTCTCCTTTGCCAAGATAATCCATCCACCTGACAGGTGTTGTCACGCCCTGAGCCCTTGGTTCTCTATGGTGTTTAGGTCAGAGCGTGACTAGGGGGATGTTCTAGTCATTTTATTTCTATGTTTTGGGATTGAGTATGGTTCCAATTAGAGGCAGCTGATTATCGTTGTCTCTGATTGGGGATCATACTTAAGGGTTCCCTGTTATCACTTGTTTTGAGTTAGTGCAGGTAGCACCGCTGTTGTCACGGTTCGTTGTTTCTTGTTTTGTTTGAAAGTTTCACTAAAATGAAAGATGTGGAACTTTAATCATGCTGCGCCTTGGTCTGTCTTTCCACACAACCGTGGCATATCAAGAAGCTGATTAAACAGCATGATCATTACACAGATTCACCTTGTGCTGGGGGCAATATAAGGCCATTCTAAAATTTGCTGTTTTTTCACACAACACAATGCCACAGATGTCTCAACGTGTGCAATTGGCATGCTGACTGCAGGACTGTCCAGCAGAGCTGTTGCCATAGAATGTAATGTTAATTTCTCTACCATAAACTGCGTTGTTTTAGAGAATATGGCAGTAAGTGCAAGCGGCCTCACAACCGTTTGGCGGTGCACCTTGTGCTGGGGACAATAAAAGGCCAATAAAATGTGCAATTTTGTCACAACACAATGCTACAGATGTCTCAAGTTTTGAGGYAGCATGCAATTGGCATGCTGACTGCAGGAAGGACCACCACAGCTGTTGCCAGATAATTTKATGTTAATTTCTCTACCATAAGCTGCCTCCAACATTGTTTTAGAGAATTTGGCAGTATGTCCAACCGGCCTCAACCGCAGACTGCATGTATGGCATTGTGTGGGCGAGCGATTTGATGATGTCAACGTTGTGAACAGAGTGCCCCATGGTGTCGGTGGGGTTATGGTATGGGCAGGCATAAGCTACAAACACAACTGAATTTTATCAATGACAATTTGAATTTACAGAGATACCGTGACGAGATCCTGAGGCCCATTGTCGTACCATTCATCCGCCGCCATCACCTCATGTTTCAGCATGATCATGTACGGCCCCATGTCGCAAGGATCTGTACACAATTCCTGGAAGGTGAAAATGTTCCAGTTCTTCCATGGTCTGCATACTCACCACACATGTCACCCATTGAGCATGTTTGGGATGCTCTGGATCGACATGTACGACAGCGTGTTCCATTTCCCGCCAATATCCAGCAACTTCACACAGGCATTGAAGAGGAGTGGGATGAAATTCCACAGGCCACAATCAACTGCTTGAGCAACTCTATGCAAAGGAGATGTGTCGCGCTGCATGAGGCAAATGGTGGTCCCACCAGATACTGACTGGTTTTCTGATCCACACCCCTGCCTTTTTTTTAAAGGTATCTGTGACCAACAGATGCATATGTGTATTTCCAGTCATGTCAAATTCATAGATTAAGGCCTAGAGAATCAATTTAAATTGACTGATTTCCTTATGTGAACTGTAACTGAGTAAAAGCTTTGAAATTATTGCACAATGTGTTTATTTTTGTTCAGTATACATGAATAATGCTAACCTCTCAGACTGATGAATTGAGGATTCAATCAATACTTTATATTTTCCTGTTTACATTTAACCATTTCACACTGCCCCAGATTTAGCACTAGAAAAACAGTAATCAAAGTTGATCACATTCTTTTAGCTGTATTTTTGGGGGAGAATTTCCTTTCGCGGCCACATACAGTAAGAATGCATGCACAGTCCTCAATCTTTTTTAACAAAGTGATTATGCCATGTTTTGATCATGAGGGTGTTATACTGTACTCTGTGGAAACACATCACACCCTGGCTGAGAGGGGCTGTGATGGCTAAACTCCTTTCAGTACCAGAGATCCAACTACACAACCCAAGATTTACACAAGAGCATAGGGAGTTCAGAATCATATTTATACCAGTTTACAAAGGTTCTTTAAGTTTGGGATTCAGGGGAAGAACATAGGAAGGGCCAGTTCTCATAAATAAACTAGTTTGTTAGTTTTGCACAAAAATGGGAGGCTATAACACAAAACAGTTTTACAATCAAATAAAATACAGGTTTCTGTGCTGATGGAGGGAAAGCATTACAACTACCTAAAACTCAGGGTATCAGCTATCGCATCACCTGTCACATCACCTGTCACATCATCCTTCTCATAACGAAATAGCAGCTTCCCTCCCAAACACAGCCACATCTCAAACGACCGAAACAAAGTTTATAAACAGACATGGAAAAACAGGGAGACAATCACAGTTCTCAGTGAATCAATCAATTAGCAGGGACTCAATTAGGAGCGCATTGGCTGAAGCATGCACAGTACTCAAGGGTATTCATCACACCTGTGACACACTCATTTACAATGATCATCCTGAAGTCAGGTGTATACCATCTCATGATATAATTTTATTGAAGGTTGCGTTGTGTTGTAAAATTACGAAACAGATTCTGACTGGGAGCAGTGTTGGGGAATAGTACCACAACATGTAATTCAACTAGTAATTCAACTACATTTTGCAGTAGCTTGTTGGCAGTTTAACTACATTCAAATGTAGATAGTGTTTTCAGTAGTTAATGACCGCTGGGCTAGCCGACACGCTCACATTCTGGCTGCCACACAGATCTCACTACACTGTTAATACTGTTTTTTTTTAAACTGTTAAAAGTGATGTTCCTGCGGTCATGTTTTTTAACTTTGTATTATATGACATTTTAGATTTAGATATAGTTTTTCACAAGGTAGTTTTGATATAGTGAACTGCTTTTTCAGAGTAACTTTCATTAAACAAACTATAATTATCTTCAGGGTAGCATTATGTAGCTCAACTTTTTCCAGTGTGAAGTAATTGGTAACTTGGTAAACTATAGTTCAGAGTAGCTTTCCACACAATGCCTGAGAGATGGTTTATTGTAAAGGCCAAAGTACAAGTAGTATCGTTGCTCTACAAAGGAGGTGTGGTCTATGCACATCAGTCTTATTAAAAACTCCTGCAATGTTCTAGGCCTTTCTTATTGAGGGTGAGATGATATAAAGGCAGGGAAAAGCAATTCTGGTCATTTGTCTGAAAAAGCTCTCAACATGAAAAAGCATTCCACCAGTCTGAGGGTGAGACTGCCTGTCCTGGTGCTGGTCCTGGAGGTTCTCCTCCTAGCCCTCTACACTGCCTTTGTCACCTATGACAACGATGCTAATGCTAAACTGCAGAACAATGAGACCAAACCCATGGACAACGCACTGTACCGAGATTACCCATACTTTGCTGACATTCAGGTGATGATATTCATTGGATTTGGGTGCCTTCTGGCCTTCTTCCGTCTCTACGGCTTCAGTGGGATGGTCTTCAATTTCCTGACGGCCACCTTCGCCATCCAGTGGGCCATCCTGGTACAGGGCTACTTCCAGTTCAGCCATGCTGGGAAGATCCACCTGGGGGTCATCAACCTGATCAATGCTGAGTTTGCCTGTGCCGTGGTGCTCATTTCCTTCGGGGCTGTCCTGGGAAAGACCAGCCCAGTGCAGCTCCTAGTCATGGCCCTGCTGGAGGTCCCAGTGTTCTCAGTCAATGAATGGGCTGTGCTCAAGTACCTGAGGATCAACGATGCAGGGGGATCCATCCTCATCCACCTGTTTGCCTGCTATTTCGGCCTGGGTGCAACATTTGTCCTGTATAGGCCACGTCTGAATGAGGGTCACGCCAAGGAGAACACCAGCTACCAGTCAGACATCCTGTCAGTTATGGGCACCCTGTTCCTCTGGGTGTTCTGGCCCTCCTTTAACTCGGCTCTAACCCTGAAGGGAGATGACCAGCACAGGGCCATCCTGCACACCTTCATAGGCCTCAGCTCCTCCACCCTCACCGCCTTTGCCCTCTCTGCCATGCTCAACAAGAATGGCAAGATTACAATGGCCGACATCCAGAACGTGACCCTGGCGGGTGGGGTGACTGTGGGGGCGTCGGTGGACATGATGATCTCCCCTGCGGCTGCGTATGCGCTGGGTGTGATGGGCTGCACCGCCTGCATGCTGGGATACAAGTACCTCAGCCCCTTCCTGGCCCGCCACCTCCGGATCCAGGACCAGTGTGGTATCCACAACCTGCATGGCCTCACAGGACTCATATCCTGTGCCGCAGGGATATGTGCCATCTTGACAGCCACTGAGGAGGTGTATGGACCCAGCATGTATGAGATCTTTAGCCACAGGGCACCTATGGAAGGAGATCCTAAGCTTCTGGAGCTCCAGGAGTTGATCCCTGGTCTGCAGCCAGGTCTGGGACGCAGTGCCAGGGAACAGGCCCTCTACCAGGTGGCAGCTGTGTTCTCCACTATGGGAGTGGCAGCACTAGGGGGCATATTGACAGGCTTTGTGTTGAAGCTGCCGTATCTCGCATCACCCTCAGATGACCTCTGCTTTGATGATGAGCTATTTTTCAATGTTCCGCCTCATTATGATTGTCCGATGGCCCTAAATGGTCAAATCAAAACTGACGATTCGACAGCATCATAGGGTGCTAGCTATGCATTTAGTTGTATGAATAAGTTTAATGCTGAATGACGGTAAAACATTTAAATTGATTAGATAATCATGCAGTTTAGCAATAGAATAGATCCTCATTCATGGTTAATGTACTCTGTGATCCATTTCTCTTTCTTGCGCTTTTTTATTTTACAATCCCACACAAGAGAGGTTTTATGGACACAAACTTGGTTTTGTAACCAAATTAACCATTGGGTTTGTATTTGTACTTATTTTAAGATGTTATAGTATGCAAGTCTGTGTCTCGCTGCCTAATGAAATCCATTTGTCTATTTTTAGTGGTTTGTAAAAGTGTGTCATCTCATGTAATGACATACTGACTACAGTAGCCTCACACACCTGACTGTTAAATGTATTGAGGTCAGAGGGCTTTTGTTTTCAAGTGTGGTACAACATTGGTAATTTTATGTCAAATTACCTGAGAATGAATACAATTTTGCGGTTAGCAAAAAAATTGCAGATGTGGGCACTCAAACCACATGATTATATAATTCATACAATGTACATTAACATAATACAGAATATTGACACATCCACATTCACATAATACAGAATATTGACACTAATTTGATGACTCTATTAATAAAGAATCTCTCATTTTACAATCTCACTATTTCTTTACACTGTTCCTGCAGTCCTCCTTGCGATGTTTTATTGTGTATACTCAGATTTAGATAATGTTTAGTGGAGTGGTGAAAGGTATTTTACAGCTCCTTAAAGGGTCACAAAGTCTGATGGCCAACATGCAGTAAGGTATTATGCAACAACTAAGGTGACCCTTTAGCATGCAGAGAGGCCTTGAGTGCAAAATTATTAACTAGGGACTAATATTTTTCCTGGTAAGGAAATTCTCCTGATCTTGTGAATTTATTTCCTGACATCAAACAAGTGTTTGAAAATTGAAAGAGGTTATTCTACAGCCAAATTACAGTCGTAAAGAGCCAGACACATCAGTACATGTTGTTTTTCATTAAAAAACACTCAGAAAAATAAATAAATAAAAGGTTGGCTACATAGCTCTGTTCTATGATCATATCTGTGCAGGGGAGGTAATGCAGTCCTAGGAGGCATTTGTTTTTCACATTTTGGGTGAATTTATCTAATCTTCCGGTAGGTGGCGGTAAAGTATCATATTGAGAAGAGAGAGGCGGTGGAGTAGCCTTTCTAGATAGCTAGGACAAACAACCCCGCCTTCCTCGAGGCTTGAGTGCAGAGCGCCATTTTAGAGAGGCAAAGGAAGTTGTTTTGTGAAACAACTTCAAACGCTTGAAAGGGGAAGAAAGATCACTAATACAAAGCTAAATACTTTATGGGCTGTTACTGATAATTTCGTTGGGTAATACGTAGTCTAGAGAGAGAGCATTTTCTGGAGCGATTATTTTGAATCTGTTGTTGGAAGGAACAGCAGCAGCAGGCGAATCCGAGGTCAAATTGGGCCTATTTTAGAAGGAGGTAACGTCAGTTCGCTGGCTAGTTCACTGGCTGATTGGTTAGCTTGCTAGCTAGGTAACTTCATTTTCTGGTCACAGAAGAAGAAGCAGACGGGACGGTGGGACAAATCCCTGCGGTAAATTACCATTGCACATCTTCTCAGATAGTTTACTAACGTTACTAACGTTGGCTAGTTAGTTAGCTAACGCTAGTTACGTTACTAGTAAACATCTTGCTAGCTAAATGTCTTAGCTATGGTTCTTAATCAGCTACTGTATGTAGCTAGTTATAACTAGTCTAGCTAACATTAGCTAGCTGTAAGCTGCAGCCTAACGTGTAGGAGTGTTGGTCAAATGCATTGGAATGTTCCACAGTTGATGCTCTGTGTTGTCAACTGGGAACTATTTAGCTAGCTAGTTAGCTGCCCAGCTAAAATGTAGTTATATTGTTAGAACATTCAACTAACTACGGGTAGCTAGCTAACAGTTTTTCTAACTAACGTTAGTTAGATTGCTAACTAACGTTATATTATGTGGCTGCAGTAGACCTAACGAATTCTATATGAATGTAATGTTTTTATCTTATGACTAAACTTGAGTTGATTGTATCTTGTTTTCTCTTGCAGGAGACCATGGCAGACGATTTTGACATTGAGGCTATGCTAGAGGCTCCATACAGAAAGGTGGGTAGAAATGCCAGGCTTGTATGTTTATTTTTTTGTGCATTCACTATTTACTGATCTTGTATCATCTTGCTGCTCAGAGATGTATAGGTTAGCTATTATTGATAGTTAAATGATTGTGTGTGCCTCTCAATGTATGAATGTGGTGTGTGATGCAGTCAGACATAATCCAAAATTCTGAATAAACGCCCATCTATCTTTCTTTGTAGACTTGCCTAATGATATCTCACCTCTACTCCCATGAATTCACCTTTGATTCCAGTGTGAACTGTGAAAAAAGTAAGGTAGTAATTGCGCAATGTATTGATGTACTGTGATCCCCCTAGGACAAAAAGAGCCTCATCTTAGAACATCCTATCACCTGTTCGGTTGCAACAAGGTGAATGCAAATGGATGATAATCAGCGCATTTTACCTCACATGCAAAGGAGACAGTATTTAAAATTTCTGTTGACATGGTAACTAAAGGCATTGTTCCACCATGTTTACACCTGTTAGTTAGATTGACCGTGATACCAGTAGTTCTGGCACATATTCTATTTATATGCATTGACATTTGTTATGCATCGTTGTCAAGTAAGTCGGACCTGAAATAGGCCTTACGTGTGTTAGTACTTTTACCCTTACATTTTCGTCTTTTCGTAGATTAGTCTACTGACTCTATGGTATACTTTGTTTTACAAATCATTAATATGGCTTAAATGTGTAGTCATGATTTTGCCAAGGTCAACAGAGTAAGCTATTGATAACTTTGAAATATGAATACTGTCTCCATGCCCAAGTCTATTGATGGTTTCCGATTCGTAAATCAGCATCTTGACTTTGCATGCCTTTTAACACCAGTAATATTCAAAGTTTATTTTCTTACTACAATTTATTTGTAAGATTTTCATTTCAAGATTTCATTTCCATGATACATTTAGTTAATGATTTCACCAATAAGAATAGTTTTCCCCTCATGAAATACAAGCCAAAATGGATCACCTCCATTCAGCTGGCACTAAAAGAACAAACATAGGTCATTTAACATGAGGCTGAACTAGTGGATTTTTTCTTTTCAGTTTTTCTTGGGAGTCCATATTACTAAGCAGTGTGAATCCCTGTTTGCTTCAGGGCGAGATGTGTGACAGAGGTGGCATCGAACTCTTACATTCCAAGAAGGAAAATGGGTGAAGATCACTGGACTGGCACCAACCACAGGATCTCTTTTAGTGGCTGTGGGCCAAGCATGGCCTCAGTGGGCTTAGGAACAGATAGTGGTATTGGTACGACAAAGCAGGAGGGGTGGGGTTGAGATGACCAAACTGTTACCATGGCTTACTGTAGCATGCCAAAATGTTAGATACTTTCCCCATACACCTTGACTTTTGGTTGGATTGAGTACTGTACAATATGTAGTTATAACAGTGGGTGGGGGATGGGGGTGGAACTCTACAGGGGCTGTAGATGGACCCCCTTAGATACTTCTCCAAACATATCAGTAATGTTAACAGTATTTTTACTAAATGAATATATTCTGTATTTTCTTGTTCCCTCCCCTTACCCCTGACGACTTGCAATGTTTCCTCTACGTCCTCATGATGTTCTTCTATCGACCCTGCTTAGGATGAGATCAAGTCCTCTAGCGCTAATGGACATGAGGAGCGCAGTAGTAAGAAGTAAGTACTGATTTTAAACTTGGGCTATTTGCTAAACCGTCTTCACATTATCTGGTCAGATAGCTTTCTACAGTTTTAGTCGGGTTTTAATCATGTAACCGCTACAAAACTACATCAGTAATGGACAGAAGATGTTGTTTCAAGTATCTGTTAACAATTGTATTATTTGATTCCGTGACTTGCACTCTGACAATCTCAACTTGTGTTCCAGGAAAAAGAGGAGCCACAGTAGGAGTAGTCGGAGCCCGAGCTCTGACAAGCGCAGAAGCAAGAGCAAAGACAGGAAGAAGAGCCGGGACCGGAAAAGGAGCAAGAGTCGGGAGAAGAAACGCAGCCGCAGTAAGGAGCGCCGCCGCAGTGGCTCCCATAGCAGGGAGCGTGCCGGGCGCTACAGAGGACGCCGCAGCCCCTTGTATGTATAGAGATCTTCCAATTTTGGCATCCCTTATCTGTGTTGTCTAATTCCCACATTTTGGGGGGGAATAGTCTGCTTTATCATCTCATTGTAGGTCATTTATTTTTCTCCCCTTGAAAGCTGGCAGTAGAAATGTTGATGATGAAATGGAACAGGATTTTGTATTTGACACCGGTATAGTAAAAAAAAAAACTGGGGTATGGTTGTTGACTTCTATGTGGAAGTTCACGCATGAGGTGGATAACTAATGCTGTAGCCCTGGTTTTGTCCTCAGGTCAACCCCCTGTTTACTACTCCTTTCTTACTTCCTCTTTCAGCTGAGTGTCACGTGACTGGGCTGATTAGCCTTTGTGTTTCAAGAGAAGTAGAGTACACAAAGTAGGCCCAAGTGGGGGTGGAGGCTGTTGTAGGGCCCATTTTGACTGTCACCTTTATGAATGAGAAATTGTTCATCATTCCTACTATGCAGCTGGAGACGTTTCCTCCACTGATAGTCAGTGTGTCCCTGAAACTTAATGGCAAACACATAGGCATGAATTGTACTGTTAGGCATATTAACCTACTCCGTTGAGGTCATTGGAAATTGAATATACACTAAACACTTATCTATTATTAAAAACCAACAGAGTTTGGCATATAATCTTCATCAGTAGTAAGCATACATACTGAGCTGAACCTTGTTTTACACCCCTAGTTTGGGGCCGAAATTTAACGGTGGTCCAGGAGGGAAGATTGGCCCACCACATGCCAACAAACTAAGGTTTTTATGATTAAATTCTTTGTGATATGACGTGTTGGTGGTTGGCTGTCTTGTCATTAAAGTATTAATGTAACGTCTGGGTWAGAACTAACTCTTGTGATTGTTACTTTTTTCAGTCGTAGGCGCTCAAGAAGTCGTAGTCCCTTCAAGAAAGACAAGAGTCCAGTAAGGTGAGACACAGCTGGATTGTCTAGTTAGAAGCTCTCGTGGTTTCAGATCAGTTTTGTGAACTGGATTTTTTTTCTCATCAAAACATTTGTTACTGTTTTCTTTTTCAAGGCAACCAATTGACAACCTGACCCCAGAGGAGAGGGATGCCCGTACTGTGTTCTGTATGCAGCTGGCAGCAAGAATCCGACCACGAGATCTAGAGGACTTCTTCTCTGCTGTGGGGAAAGTCAGTATTCACAGTTTACACACATTTAAAAGTAGAAGCATGAAATATGTCAAGATCAAGACTTTATTTTGACAAAGCATTTAGCTAATGGTCAATAGGAAGGTGCTCACTCTTGACACACTATTGCTATTTTATCCCCTGTAGGTGAGAGACGTGAGGATGATCTCCGATAGAAACTCCCGGAGGTCAAAGGGCATCGCCTACATTGAGTTTCTGGAGGCGAATTCAGTCCCGCTGGCCATTGGCTTGACTGGACAGAGACTTCTTGGCGTGCCCATCATTGTCCAGGCCTCTCAGGTAGTTGATTTAACCATAACATTTTAGAAATGATGGAATTAGTAAATGTGATGTCACCTTTCACAACTAACTTGGCAGATGGCATAGACTCACCATTTTTGTGTGTGTGCAGGCTGAGAAGAACAGAGCAGCAGCAATGGCCAACAACCTTCAGAAGGGTAATGCTGGCCCCATGCGGCTGTACGTGGGCTCTCTGCACTTCAACATCACAGAGGACATGCTGCGAGGCATCTTCGAGCCTTTCGGAAGGGTAAGGAGGAAACCCCATTACTTGTCATGTATGTTAACCTCAATTTCCCACTAACTCTGTTGTATCTAACTGGATGTTGTTTTCCTTAACAGATTGAGAGCATACAGCTGATGATGGACAGTGAAACTGCACGATCCAAAGGATATGGTTTCATCTCAGTAAGTTCCTGATTCCAAAAGTGTGTGTGTGTGCCATGTTATTTAGCTGATTTCCTACTGGATGACTGTGTAATTGTAGTTTGCAGATGCAGAGTGCGCTAAGAAAGCACTGGAGCAGCTGAATGGCTTTGAGCTGGCCGGACGGCCCATGAAGGTTGGTAACGTGACAGAACGCACCGACTCCTCCACCGCCAGCTCCTTCCTGGACAACGACGAGCTGGAGAGGACGGGCATCGACCTGGGCACCACCGGGCGCCTGCAGCTCATGGCCCGGCTGGCAGAGGGTGAGCTATTAGCTGATGTTTTTGAGTGAATGTAGTTTGGTCTTTTGTGCTCAATTGCCATTGGGTTTATTTGTCAGCGGTTAGTAAAAGTTGAGCTTAGTATTCAATATCTCCACCTATTGTGATGAAATGTGAAACCTATTTTATCAACCAAGGTGTTGTTACCCCAGTTGACCTCTATAATCACTCCAGTATGTGTGCTCAAGTTGTTTTAAATAGCATTGAACAGACTTGATGCTAATGAATACTTGTTTCCCTCAGGTACTGGTCTTCAGATCCCTCCAGCTGCACAGCAGGCTCTACAGATGAGTGGTTCCATGCACTCCTCTTCAATCCACTTCGGCAACATGGCAGCTGGTACAGGTAGTCACATTATCTATACTGTATGTAACATGTCATACTACATATTGTGGAATGAACTACTCACTGGCCTCATCTTAAGACACGGCAGACATGCCTCTCCTCAAAGGAGAAAAGTTAAAAACCTGTGATTTCGAAGTTTATGCTTTATTGATACCTCATGCGAATGTGAAATGTACTAAGTTTGCTTTGGCTGTTGATCATAAAACTCATTCTAGAGGTACATAGCAAACGAGAGCTGTCAGACCTCCATTGGCAGGATGATTTCCAGTGAACGATGAATGCAAAGTGGGTTCAAATGATCTGGCGACTGCGTGGGTTCAAATGATCTGGTGGCTGCGTGGGTTCAAATGATCTGGAGACTGCTTCTGTGACCACCAGTATTTGATCATCTCAAATGTACCACCATAAGACTTCTCATCTTTTCTCACTATCGTTTATCTTTTAATGATGTCTTCCACATTTATCTAATGGATCCACACGTAAACACTAAATGCCAATCTGCCATTGCCACCAACACTCCTTTATGTGGTATGTTCATCGTTTCTGACCACATCCCTGCAACAACCTGCCATGTTGTCAGATTTTGGTGAAAGACATCTGAGACGTACTCTATCTGAAAGCTGTTTTCTTCCCTCACTATGGCACTGCGTGAAAAGAGCACATTGAATATAATGGGCAACTGGTGGGAAACCTATAATGAGTTAGCATCATTCAAGTCAACCTGTGTGTTTTGTCTTGCCAACGCCAGCAATTTGCTTACAACTTGCTGAAACACTATAATGTTAGATGGAATGCTGATATTGAACTAACATGCCGAAACAGGAGAACCTTTGCTTCTCTGTTTGCCTTATGCTATGGATGTCCACCTGTAGCAACTAGGTCTAATGGTATGATATGTAGTAAGTCAATGGTCTTGGCTATGCTCTTCATCCATTGCATCTTTCCATCCTCACAACCTAAATAATTTCCCCTTTCCAGCCGAAGTGCAAGTCTTTGACTTCTCTTCTAATCTTTTAGACATATTAGCCAGGCTGAACCCACCCCGTGAATGTGAAAGATTGGAGTGCACAATTTATCAAATCTGCACACAATTTAATGCTCATCTAAAATAAATCCTTTCAAGTTCTCATGTTTCAAACCAGAGTGCCATCTCCCATGGTTGTGGTCTGAAATCATTGCTGTCATGCATATTGAATTCACAGTATGCATATAAATGCTTTTCTTTTTAAGCCAAATAAGATTCTCAAGCTCTCCGTATACATCTTCTCTGGTTTTCTTGTGTGTAACTACATTCTGTCCAACAGTGCATTGAAACAACACGGAAGAAAGACCAGTCCAATACTTTTACATGTATTCATTGATTGCTTGTTAAAGGGGGAGGTAATCAAAATTAGTAAGTCAACCTGATGATTAAGTCAGAAGCAGGGTTGGGATCAATTACAGTTTGTTCAGGAGCTGATGGTCAATTCAACAGACAGGAATTCAAATGCACTTGACCCCCCCTGGTGAGAAGGACCTCTGTTAATGATGCTGTCATCTCCTTTTACAGCTGTTGCCAACCCTGCCCTGAACCTGGGTCCAAGCATGAACCAGGCCATGAACCTCCCAACTCAACCACTGGCTACACACTGCCTACAGCTGTCCAACATGTTCAGCCCACAGTCGTAAGACACTATTTTCCCCTTTTCATTTCATGATGGCAGAAACCATTGTTTTTAGAGCTTTGATTCACTAAACTAGGTTCACAAATGCATCACCAAATGTAAGATTAGGGTACAATTGGGGAGATACTAAATAACTGCCAACTCATTGATATGGATTTTTTTCTGGGAGCCAAAAGGGCTTAACTTTTCATTTCACAAAGCTGGGTTAGGTGAGTCATTTAGTTTGTGATGAAGGGGTTGAAACGACCTGCCTCTTTTCCAGGGAAAATGAGCCTGGTTGGGACATCGAGATCCAAGACGACGTCATGGAGGAGTGCAACAAACATGGGGGAATTGTCCATATATACGTCGACAAGAACTCCCCTCAGGTAAGACCCTTTTAAAATGCACTATAGAGGTGGATAGTTCTAAACTGGTCCAGCAAATTATGCACTTTGCCCCAAAAAATTAGGTGCTGCATGTTTTATATAATGGTAAAATTTAGAATTATGTTCATTTCTTGATCAATTATACCCTTTCGTCTATCAAATTGTCTGTTGCAGATTGCCAAGTACCTCAACCCCACAATTTCATCCACTGAGTTTAGTGTAGACTTTTTTTTATTTATTTTTTTACCTGAGTCTCTATGCAGTCGACATTTCAAAATGTTAACCCTTGTACCTATGTTTGTACTCTGTTGTGTGCCTTTGTTTGCTGAAATCGATACTTTTTAATGAAATACAGCCACAGTGTTTCCTTGTTGAGATTCAATTGGCACATGCGCTGAGTTGCCATCTTAGAGCAACAGCAATGAGGAAAGAGTCAGTTGTATTTGATTTCAGCAAACAAAGGCACGTAACAACCGAAGCCAAACATGGGTACATGGTAAGGGTTTAAGAATTTACATTTTGAAAGTATCGACTGCATAGCAAGTCAGAGGTTCATTTAAAAAAAAACTAGTCTGCGCTCAACTCCGTGGATTTGAGGTACTTGGGCAATGTTGCAGATCGATAGATGTTTTATTGCCCTTATCTTACCGCTTCCTTTCTCTTATAGGGCAACGTGTACGTAAAATGCCCCACTATCCCAACAGCAATGGCTGCAGTGAATGCCCTACATGGACGGTGGTTTGCAGGTGTGTATCCTTGTACCAATGCATTCTATAGGGTCATTCTTTGATATTTACATGCCTTGCATTTATATCAGTTATGTTTGTGGCATGGGATAATGGAGAGTAATCTAAATGAAACAGWACCATGTTAGCACAGAGTTTCTAAACCCAGAGGCACAGCATTGCAAGACTACTGGGAACGCTTGCCAAAATTCTTAGTTGATAATTTTCTAGAAATGTGAAGGCACAACCTAGATTCGAGCAAATGTCTTAAGTGGTTGAACATGTTATTACTCCAACCTTGTAAAAGTGACAAACTGACACATTTTTAGACAAAAACAACTTTTATATTGACGGAGTGCCTTTGATTTGACGGCCTGCACATGCAGTTTGGCACGAGACCACCGTTAAACGCGATTTCTCTTTCTATGCATGAGCTTAGTTAGCCAACATCGCTTACAAGTGTGATCGGGGATTTCTATAGGCTAACTGCTTCTCCAATCTTCCTACTGTACTGTCTTTTATTTTAGGTTCAAGTGAGTTGTGCTGCTGATTATTAAAACATTTTTATCTCTAGCTAGAATGTGTTTTTTTTAGAAATCTCAGCTTTCTACATTCATAAATAACTTGTTCATATGTATTAGAAAAGTAATGATGCAAGTTTATTTATTTTCTCCGTAGGTAAAATGATCACTGCAGCGTACGTACCCCTCCCAACCTACCATAACCTTTTCCCTGATTCAGTAACGGCCACCCAGCTACTGATGCCTTCGCGGCGATAAGTCTGCCATGCATGGAGTAGATGTCGCAACGTCTGTGGGCTTCAACAATGTACATAATGTTTGCTAATATGTTGGGAACTTATTTACCAGAGTAGCAAAATACTGCACCAGTCCACCCAATCTTCATTCAGAAATACAAAAGGTTTTGAAGGATATTTGTTTTATTGTTCAATCTGACAGCTGTCAGGCTGAGCTTGAGTTCTGTAGCCGCACATTTCTGTAGGTGCACTTGAGCAAATTACGTTGTGTGTTTCAACCTGCATTGCGATAGGGAGTTGTTATACAGTGGAAAGTGGGTACTAAGTAGATTTAAGTTGAAACTGACCACAAAAGAACCCATTTTGGGGACAGCCCCACCTCCTAATTAACCTCTGATTCTAAGTGCAGTTTGCTCTGTCCTCATCCAATTACCACATTGTACATTTTGTCATTCAGTTGTGCTTTAGAAGTTGATTTGCCCAGTAAGTTTTTCAGTTAATGTGTTAAATGAAAAGGACAAACACCCAAAAACAGATCTATTTTTTTGTTGTTAACTTCAAGGTATTCATTGTGTTTGAGATCACTAAGTTTTTAACATTTGTAATCAAGACTTGATTTTGTAAAAACTCTTGATTTAAATATACTATCAAAATAAGTGATTTGGGTGGTTCAATGTGATGTGCATTTTGTCTTGTTGACATTGGATTGTTTCATCTGGAATGAAGGGGGATGTGAAATGTGTTTGTAATAAAATCCTAGTTTACAACAGCTGGTCTTGTGGTTTACACTCAGACCTTTAATTACTGTTTTAATATACAGTAAAGCTTCAATTCACAAGTGGACATTATATTCCTACCCACAGTTACACCATGAATATGGTACTGATAGAGAAATCGATACATTTAGCAGTAGAGTACTGGCAGAGTTTGAGAAGTTTTGTGCTTGGGACTTCAGATAATCTTGACCACTTTTTGCCAACTCACTATTCATTCCCATTAATGCCAATTATGAAACTCACATCATAATGCCTGACCTTTTGTCAACAGCCTCAAGAGAATTTCTTATGACAGTGATGCATTCTGGTAATAACCTGTTAGTCAGGCCCAAAAGACTTCTAAGAATGTGAAATGTCACAGTCCCCTAAGCCCATGATAAGATGTTTGTGGGGAGCTGTTGAACCTTCAGACTTCAATAAACATGAACCCATAACATCACACCCACACTTTGGTCCCCTTACTGTGCTTTGGGTCTTGACATTAAGCGGGGACCCTTGAGTACATTGTTCTATGCTGTTTTCCACACCATTGACTATAAGAAAGCCTTCTAGCCCCCTTCAGAAGGGTAAGACATCCATTCAATAGGACACATGTTCAGTGCTCTATGTATCCACTTTCAGGGAATAGGCATGGGTTCTTTTTTGTTTTTCTTGATTAATTTCAAATCAGAGTATTTGATACATTGTGTTTTGGAAACAAGTACTATTGTGCCCGAGAGATGGGTAGCAGTGACAGGTTCATCATTGCTGTGTGATTCTGCACCAGAGGCCACAGGGATGAGCAGCAATGACTTGAGGCTTTATTCAAGAACCTAACAGTGGTTCTGTTGGCCCTCAATGGCATCCTGTTGTACACCACCAACGTGACCTTCCACAGCGACTCCAGGTACATCCTGTACATGGAGCTGATCAATGACAGCATCATGTCTTTCACTGTGCTCTTGATTGTCTTGACCTATGTATGCCCTTTCCTAAATTTGTCCGTGTGTATATTTCTCATGATAGCCAAACACACTCATAAGAACACACCTCTGAACTTGACAGTCATATCTATTGAACGCTTTGTAGCCATGTCATCCTTTACAGCATCCTCTGATCTGCACAGTGAACAGGACCCATGTGCTTATCACATGTATTTGAGTTGTTCGTGTCATCATTATTGCCTTCATCCTCAAGCCTGTCATTTCTCTGCCGGTAGGATGTGCTATCATAGGAATGTCTTTGACTTGGTTCACAACTAGAACACCAAATATGCCGCCAATATCCTTTACCTGTGCTTTGTGTGGATCACAATGATCTACACCTACTTCAGAGTGATGTTTTCAACCAAAGCTGCAATCTCAGATCCAGTTTCAGCCAGAAAGGCCCAGATGACTATACTACTGCATGGGGTGCAGCTGCTAATCTGTATGCTGTCATACATCACTCCGGTCATGGACAATGCCTTCATTAGCCTCTTCCCCAAGTTCCACTTTGTCATACTGTCCTGCAATTACATCACAACTGACATGTTACCCCACTTGCTCAGCCCTCTRATCCATGTCAGAGATCAGAAGTTTAAGGAGTCCCTTTGTAGAAAAACAGATCCTGTGGTGAAACCTTTACTGAGTAGAAGTCGGAGATTAAAAAGTGTACCATAACACCAATTGTTGCTATACTGCACACCTAAAACGTCTAATAAACAATCTGCTCTGCAATGTTGTATTGCCCTTTACGCAAACATTTATTAAAATGGTGACTGGCCAGTAATGTACTGTGAATTACTTTGAATTCAGCTCAAGAAGATAATTTTGATTGTGTCCATCACTAATAGCATGTGGTTTTTGGGACATCCAGAGACACTAATTCCTTTCTAAATATGATCCCCTTTTGCATGAAGCTTGTTTTCACCTCAGATCCCCTTGGTGTATTAGGCCATTATCCCACTTRACCATGGAATTACAGTACATCACAATCCTTTCCACTATAGTCTATGGATTGGAACTGATCATTAATCTGTAACAGGAACATTTAAGGAGATTTCATTCCACAGATCCACAAAGCACAACAAATGAAAAGTGATATACAGGTTCAATGCACAAAACACCAGGGGTTTATTTTCTTATTTGAATAAAAAAAAAWTTAAACAAAAAGTAGAATAATCATAACCCATTGCAAACAGCTTTTCTTCCCCATAGATATACATTTTAATTAAATTCTCAGATTTGAATCAAAAGTGCCATTTACAAAACTTCCTTTCCCCCCCCCTTTTACAAAATGTTACTATTTTTTTGTTCGTTTTAACTTTTTCCTCCTTCAGCGATTTCTTTGCAGTGTCCTGGAACACATGTAAAATCCAAATTCAGTAACTGCTGCTTTAGTCACAAATGACAAGAGTGTGGTCAATTTTGGCATAGTAACTACTGTTAACTCATTATAACCTAACCTGAAAGGGTTCTCTACTTCTTAGGAGAGTTTTCCTTGGCCTGGTGGGCTTGCAGCACAGCTACCGCCTCATCCACCTGGAGAGAACAGTGAAGAGAGAGAACACATGGGATTAGCATAACAACTATGACCATGATAACCCACCACCAAGAAACTCCAAACAATCATAAGTGGCTTCCTTTTTGCATGTAAAAGTTGATCTGAAAGGACAGAGGGAATGGAAGCTTGTCGTACCTTAGAATGCAGGGACTCGGGTGACTCCAGCATGTGCAGCAGCTCAGAGTTGTCAATCTCCAGCAGCATCCCAGTGATTTTACCAGCCAGGTTGGGGTGAAAGCCATGGATCAGAGGGTACAACCGCTCACCTGCAAACCAAGGGAAAGAGAACGAATTAGATTGAGAGTGCCAGTGAGGCATCTCAACACCCTCCGACAGAGGATTGACTGCAGAACATCACAGATGTTTAGAACATCACATGAACACTCCCCAATAACATTCCAGTTATATACCAAGCAGCTGTTTCTGCTCCATGAGAGGGGCTGAAGCCAGCATGGAGGCAGTGAGGGGTTCCTGGCCTCTGACATGCACCGCTGGCTCCATAATCTGCTGGGTAACAACCTTACAACACAGCAGGAAAGATTAAACACAATGCAATACACATGACCACTGGGATGTACCTCTAAAAAGGTAGAAGTAAAAGAACAGTTGAGTAAAAAATGTTTACACCGCTATATTGCATGGCATTTCTTGTGGGGAAAGGATGCAATTTACGAGATTACCTGCTGCACTGCCATTGGTGCGGGCATAGTGATGACCTGCTGTAAGTTCCTCACCCCTGATGAGTATTTATACTGGGTGCCTCGGACCATACCACCAGACATGCCTGCCCGACCTCCTGCTGTCTGTGTGCCAATGTTAGCTGGAGAGTGGGGTGTCCGTTAGTTACTGTTCGGTTTTTGCATCACAGCAAGTATGTTTTGAGTAAGCTAGTGTGTTACCCATCCTCTGTGTGTAGTTGATGATGCGTGGAGCCTGGGTGGAGGCCTGTCTGACGGTGCTGATGGGGGTGGAGGCGCGTCGGGGAACAGCAGACCTGACAAACTGGCCCGAGTAGGGTGCTGACAGCAACACAACACATGTCAATAGGGCATCAAACACATTTGTGTAACAAATATACATTTTAGAGTAGCAGTAATGCTTTAGTCATTTACTTATTTTAGCTCCAATATCTAAAAAATATCTGCCTCCGACTCACTCTGTGGTCTGGGTGGCTGTGCAGCCCAGCGAGGAGATGTCCTCATGGTGCTCACAGGGTTGGGGTTGTAGAAGGTGCGACTTGGGGGCTACAAAAAAACAATATCTTACAGATAAAAACATCACCTTCCAGGGCCAGCCCTGAGATAAAAAAAAAAAAACTGAAGGTAACATAGGCTTTCTAATTTGGTCAATTCTAGCATGATGCATCTAGTGATTACCCCCTCCCTTCAACCGTACTACAGACCTGAGGCACAGCAGACATATAGTAGCCTGCCTGCTGGTAGGAGTCGATGACTGGGCCAGGCATGGTCCTCTGCATGTATTTGTTGGTGAGGATGGCCTTCCGCTCCTCCTTGCGCTGGGCCAGAGCCACGTACAGCGGCTTTGTGGCCACAATGCGGCCGTTCATCTCAGTTACCGCTTTGGTGGCCTCCTCGGGAGACGAGAAACAGACAAAGCCAAAGCCCTTGCTGTGGCCCCCGTCCGTCATCACCTGAGTGGAGGAAAGGGTTATAGAAAACCATGAAGTTACGAGGTGCAGAGATTTTACACGGATCCAGACATGTTTTTTCAGCCTTTGTGATACATCATTGGATAGCAGAAATGACTACTCATGAAAAAGTATGGGTATTTCTACCTTGGCACTGGTGATGGTGCCATAAGGGGCAAACTCCTTCCTGAGTTTCTCATCGTCCAACCCATCATCCAAGTTCTTGACGTACAAATTGACCCCCTGAATCAACAAGAAAATAAATTATATTAAAGCTATTTTTCTTAAGACCACAGGTGTGCACTTCCCCACAGTACCTGATAGCGGTGGATACGTTCCTGTTTGATCAGCTCAAACTTGCGTTTCAGCTCCCCCTGTCGCTCCATCCTCTTCTGAGCACGGCCCACATACAGAACTCGGCCAGGAACGAGTTCTTTCCCATTCATCTCCTCAACTGCCTAAAAGCAGTCCATCAAAGTCAACTCAAAATGCCACATTTTAGATGTCATGTTCCCCATTTCACATTATGACAGCCTGCTGGTTGACAAGGAGATGGCACATATGGGAGCAATTTTAGAGTATTACCATAAAACCCCCAAATACAGACCCTTTGTGCATCCTCGTGGTTTTCATAGTTTACAAAGCCAAATCCACGAGACCGGCCCCTTTCGTCCATCATCACCCGCACACTGAGGGTCCTGCCTATGAGTCCAAGAACAGAGAAGGAGCCTAGATTTCATAAGCTTTCATGCCAATCCACCCAAAACATCTGATTGCATGGATGTTCCAGAATATTCATTTAAATCAAATAGCTATAACATCAACCACCACTTTATACTAGTGCCCAAAGAAAGGGATAGAATGTCAAAGCTTGTCATATGTCCTACTTTCAGGATGTTCTTACCAAATGCAGAGAAGACCTCCTGGAGTTTCTCATCACTATAGTCATCGCCAAAGTTCTTGATGTACACATTGGTGAACTTCATGGCTTTGGCCCCAAACTCAGCCTGTCGCTCCTTATGGGACTTAAAGTGGCCAACAAAACTGAACACCACACCCGTCACCAGTGACAGTTGAGAGATAGAAATATAAAACTACAATCAGTCTTGTTACAAAATATCAAACAAACTGCTCCACATCCCAGAATATCAGTGTGGAGACTTACTGATTTTCTCACCTTGATGAACACATCGCAAGATATGAGACAAGTGGTTGACATATACCTTTAATTTTACATTAAGCACCAATGGTAATTATTGATATGCTGAATGACAATCTGCTGCCTAAGCTTTTTCAAAGCTTAATTTAGAAAGTCTTGCAAGTCTCAACTTTGTGGCAAACAGACCAAACATTATTCAAAGTAAAAAAATAAATTAAAAAAAGGACAGGAACAAATGTCTACCATTTCCCTCACCTAATTGTGGACAACTGACATTTCCCCCCCAGGAAATGGGCCTTTGGGTCTGCAATGCCAGAGTCACTACCTGTCTCTATCCTGAGCAAAGAACATGAAAATGTTATCTGCAAAAACGTGCATCACTGTCTGAGAATGATACAATGTTGACCAAATCAATAGTCCCTCCTCCTCCCTAACCATTACAGATTTCCTTTGCACTTTCCCCTACTTACATCTCACTAAATTCAAGGTGGTTTATATATTGGTTGAAAGAAACGTAAATAAAATAAAGTTAAAAGGTACCTTACGGATAGAATAAATAGCTCTTGGTAGGAATTTGTTCACTCACACTTTCCGGTCATTCAATAGCATTCCATTAATGGTATCAATGGCACGATTGGCTGCCTCTTGGGTTTCAAAGTGAACAAAGCCGTAGCCTTTGGAGCCATTCTCATCACACACAACCTGAAATTAAAAGTGCATGTTAGAAATGATGTACAGATAAATTATGCCCTGACACTCAAAGACAAGAATGCAATGTCTACCTTGCAAGACAGAATATTCCCAAAGGTTGAGAATGTGTCATACAGGGCCTTGTTGTCAATGGACTCGTCCATGTTCTTGATAAAAATGTTTCCAACTCCTGACTTCCGTAGCCCTGGGTCGCGCTGAGACCACATTATTCTGATAGGCCTACCCTTGAGGACCTCATAGTTCATTGTATCCAGAGCACATTCCGCTGAAAAAAAATGACACGTATAAAGAGAAACACAGCATCAGACATCTGCTAATCACACACGTCCATGAATAACCTAATATAAGATTTAAGTTGTGTATTCATTGGAATATTAATCCTTAGCAGGATTATTCTTGCCACCCCCTTGATCAAAGCAAATAGCTTGATCAAAGCAAATCTATTTGTCCATGATTGATACAGAGTACAAATCTTATCAAAAATAATATTACCATCAGCGGGTTGTTGGAAGTTGATGTATGCGTATCCTAGGGACCTGCGAGTGATGACATCACGGCAGACGCGGATGGATGTGATGGGCCCAGCAGGAGAGAACTTCTGGTAGAGCATGGCCTCTGTGACGTCAGGATGCAGGTCCCCTACGTAGAGGGAGGCCAATGGGTATGACTGGCCAGTGCTGTTCATCCTGCAGACAGAGATAGTGAAGATCATAGAGGGAGGGGGTGAAACTGGCAGACAACAAAACCTAACAGCCAGTACGTTTACATGCGCAGCAATAATTCGATATTAAACTGATTACGGCATTAGGCAGATTATGAAATAGTCATGTAAACATCTCATCTTAATCAGCGTAAGGTAAAAATCAAAGTAAGCATACACCTATTAAAACACCTGGTTTTCATTGACTTCTGTATTATATGAAGTTGCCAAGTCACCTACAAATGCAGGCTAGTTAGGTTATCTGACCTCTGGCACTTCAGACACACGGTCTTCATATAAGCACTTGGGTTTCCAACCACACCTACACACATTTATTTAGTATCTGTATTGTTGTCTATCGCTTGTTTTCTTTGATGCAAATAAATAAAGCAAACTTGGGGTGGCTGTGATGGGAGGGGTCACATAATGGAGTTCACCAGTTGAGGATCAGGATGGACAATCAAGGCGTTTTTAGAGCAACTCGGTTCTGTCTGAACTGGTTGTGGGGTCTATACTAACACCCGACCTTCCATAACTTCACTATTGTTACACAACAATGACGACCTCACGATGACGATCACCAAAGTCTACTTTYGCTATTTAACATGATAATATGAATATTTCTGCTCTCACATGGCCACCACTAGGAGTGGAAAGTTTTGACATGGATTCTCCAGTTACCTAAAGTAACGACCTATTAACTTCGCTAGTTAGTAAGATGCCAGTACATTTGTATTATCTCGTCTTAAAACAAGTAAACCTAAAAGATTGGATCATTACAACATGTGTACTGTCTATCCTCGACATCACAAGCTTGCTAACTAAAGCTAGCTATTTTATCCGGTTAGTAGTTGAAACAGACTGCTGAGTTGTAGAAGGCAGTAAGTTAACGTTAATTAGTGTAAACCATCAAAGAGTTCGGCATTTGTTTAAAACCCAATGTGTTTGCTAACATAAAATGCCAGCTACTTTAGCTACTAGCCATGAAGTTGGTAATTGCCAATCAAACCCAGCATCACTAACGTTAATGGAAATCGAAATAAATTGCAGTAAAAATAAATGTATACATATATTATTGTACAATGTCTTACCTTATTGAATTGGCCAAGGTGGAAACAGCTCAAATACTTTAATTTAAAAAGTTCTGGCCTAAAACTTAGTAAAATGTTTCTGTTTTAATTTGATAATTGCCGTGAAACACCTGCCTTTTCACTCCGCGACCATAAATATTCTTCAATGACCTATTTATAAACTATGATAATGACACCGCCCGATTAATCCTCCGCGTGAAAAAGTAGTCCATGTACATTGAAAAGCTACATTCTGGGATTCGAAAAACAACAAAACCCCGTCCCGCCACTCAATTTTGCATACTTTTGAAGTATATGTCTAGGCTAGCGAAGTGTGAAATTGACCACTGTTAATTTGCACTTTGCAAAGACCAAACATTTGTTTCAACAATTAAATGAAGAGCTAAAACCAATGATGTGAACAGTTTATATGCAGGTAAATGCCAAAATAAAAAACACGTAAGAAAATTAGGGATACGAAGTATATCAAAAGCAGACGCTTCCACACAGGTGTGGTTCCTGAGTTAATTAAGCAATTTAACATCCCATCATGCTTAGGGTCATATATAAAAATGCCCAGTGGCCCATTATTTTGGCAACTATGACTAGAAGAAGAGATCTCAGTGACTTTGAAAGGAGGGGTCTCAGGATGGGCAGGGAGATTCTGGAGCGGCTCCTGAAACAGCATTTTCCATCAACAATACTCCAAATGATGGAATTCCTAATGGAAGAATGGTGTCACTATAGAGATTTGATTACATGACTAATTCTATAGGTGTGTATGAATGTATGCCAAGGCGCATTGAAGTTCTGGCGGCTCATGGTGGCCCAACGCCCTATTAAGATACTATGTTGGTGTTTCCTTTATTTTGGCAGTTACCTGTAATTCATTGGCAAAACACTTTGCTGGAGTGTGGAGTTGCCCTGACTGACTACACATTTTGATTTACATCTACATTCAATAATTTGGGAATTGTACAACAATGTACTTTGTAAATATTGTTAAAATAAAGATGACATTACACCTTTATCTTAAACAACTTTTTCAGTTTCCTAAACATGTACAGTAAGTGAAACTAGGATGGTTTTAAAAATACACAAATCTAAAAGAATACTGGTCAGTAAAAACAAAGCAAGAAAGGCTGTTCCACATTCACCTATTGCCTTTTTATATATTCAGAGGATTCTAACTCCCGAGTGGTCTAAGGCACTGCATCTCAGGACAAGAGGCGTCACTATAGTACCTGGTTCGAATCCAGGCTGTATCACATCTGGCTGTGATTGAGTCCAATAGGGCAGCACATAATTGGCCCAGCGTCGTCCGGGTTTGGCTGGAGTAGGCAGTCATTGCAAATAAGAATTTGTTTTTAACTGACTTGCCTAGATAAATATGTTATACTCAGTATGTGGTACATCTTTAAGAAAACAGACTGACATATGCAGTCGTGTCTTACTCTATGTGGGATGTTATCGTGGCGTGTATGGTATTGTGACACTGCTTCTTACTTGGGTTGGGTCTCCAATCTGCTGCTTCTCAATGGATGTGTTCGAGAGGATTAAAACTATAATGAATTATGAGTAAACTGATCTACAAATAATAACGGTAACTTATTGATGATGCAAGTTTCTTCATAGATCAGTTTGTCAACAGTCGCCTGCACTGTCAAACAAGCCCGATAAGTTGGACAACAACTCCTTCTGAGGGTCATTTTCAAAGCAGTAAAGTTCAGGGGCAAGTAAGCAGAAGTATCACATCATACCGTTCGTTACCTTACAAACCTTGATTCATACGTTTTAGATTCTAAAACATGAGAATTGAATATAGACTCTTGATTGGTCTAAGATTAATTAAAACTTTTTGGCAGTCTGAAACAAAGTGTCCATAAGAGACAGGAGAGAAACCCAGGCACAGAAACATTGGAGAAAACAACTGCTTTAAGAGGAATATTTTGCAAGCAGGGTTGATACAGTGTGATAAGACATTTTCAATTAATGTTGAAAAAAGGTTGTTACTGTAGGTTTTACAGAAAGATGATAGTCAATCTTGCAAAATACAAGGTACATTTAAGCACATAAATTTTTCATTGTACCGAGTTCAAGCAGCGCTTGATCTTGAACCATGAGTTATACCACTAGGACAATAATCCACACTTTGTTCAAAAAGAGTTCTGCCTTACAGAATGCGTAATATAATTCTGGTGGAATGTCTTATGATGGAGGAAATCTAACATGGCGAACGAAGGGGTCCCTTAATCAAACCGTTAAAATTTTGAAATTGTGATCATGATTAGAGCGAAACACCCAGATGCCAGTGTCACAATACAGCCTGCCTCCTTTCTGTATGAGCCGACAGCAGAATTGCACTGTTAGTTAAATACAGGATTGTACTGCGTGTCAGAACTTCAAAAGCAAGCAATAGTGGAGTGGGGAAGAAAATGCAACACTTAGCATCACAGTGTTAGGTGAAAATTAACTGCCAGTTTAATAACCATACGATAAAACCTTCAAATACCATGACGAATCACACTAAAAAAAATGACCATAAAAAAAAAAGAGAATGAAAAATGTTTAACCAGCTAGGTAGGACAAAGAAATGAAGGAAAGATGATTAGAATTCACAACCCCCCGGCCCCCAACACAAACAGTCACACACAGGCGCACAGACATATGATCTAGCACGCGCGCACACAAACAAAAACATGGACTCGCTACTCAATACAACCACATTATTTTCACAAACAAAATGACAACCTGCTAACAACTGAACATTACCCTGTCGCCTCAGTGACCTGAGAGGGTTAAACTAGTTGGTCAGGAACAATTCAGGCTGCTTGTCATACAGAAGGGGGAGGGGCTGATGGAGTGGAGGGGGATGTTTATAAGCTGTTTGTGTTTAAGAGTGTAGGTGGATTAACAGTGCAATTCCGTTAGTTTTCCCCTTCTCCGGTCTCTCCTTCGTCTCCCTGGTTTTCCGATGTCCACAGCTGCAAAGAGAGGTAAAGATGTGTTACATTATATTCCCCAAATTGCATTTGGTACTTTCCACGTTAGAATGAATAAAAAATTAAAAAACACATTGCCATAGCAATTTACAAAACAGATGCATATAACTGGAACCATCAATGAAATTACTATTGAATAAATGACAATACAAGAGGAAGATGTATCAAACCATTTACTATTTATACAAAAAATGTGATTACATAAATAGGAGACAAACAGAACTTACAGTCAGGTTGTCCCTTAGTAGTTGCATGATCAAGGTGCTGTCTTTGTAGGAATCCTCGTTTAAGGTGTCAAGTTCAGCGATGGCTTCATCAAATGCCTGTAAAGAGTAAATTACACTAAGAATAGAATGCAAAACTGCCACCAGCTATTCCAGAATCGACTATACAAATGTACACGGCCACTAATCATTTTGGTTAAATTGTGGCATGCAGAAATAACTGTAGCAGGGGTGCCATTTTAAATCCAATTTCCTTTTTTGAAAACTGAGCCAAAGTCCCTTCATACAAATGCAGAAACTGTCAAGACAAGACATGCTACAATGGCTCTGCATGCTTTGAGTGAAGCTCTGTGCTATTGATTGTCTTGGGGGTAAAAGATGAGGTTGCATGACTTGGCACTTGAAGTCACTCTCTCACCGTTTTGGCCAGGGTGCAGGCCTTCTCTGGGTTGTTGAGGATTTCATAGAAGAACACAGAGAAGTTGAGGGCCAGGCCGAGCCTGATGGGGTGTGTGGGCTGCATCTCCTTCTTGCTGATGTCGAAAGCATCCTGGTATGCCTGCTGGGAGTTATCCACTGTGGCTTTAAAAAGGAACAAGGAAGAAGATGAGTTTGAGCAATGCCATGATTCCAACATGCACTTAGTGTGCGGAAGCGCATTTCATCACATCTTTAGAGAATATTTTAACATATTCCTGTAGGCACACATCTGATCCATTAGGAGTTTCACGAGTCATGACGATGTGATTTGGTGCATTGTTCCATTTTATGTAACTCTAAATGAACTCTTGCTTACTTACTCTTCTTTGCGTCTCCAGCTGCTACCTCAGACAGGTATCTATAATAGTCGCCTTTCATTTTCAGGTAGAAAACCTTGCTCTCAGCTGCAGTCGCATTGGCAATTAGGTACTTGTCAAGAAGTCCCTGAAATACATTTTTTGTTGTTGTTGAAATCAGCATATCTGCCTAGTGAGAAATGTAAAAAGTCCCCTTTCACAGGGTAGACCACAACAGTTATTCTTACCAGCACGTCATTGCAGATGTCCTGCAACTCGGTCTCAATCTTCTCCCGGTACTCCTTGGCCATGGCCTGCTTCTTCTCGCTGCCCTCAGTCTTCTGCTCGATGCTGGAGATGACGCGCCAGGATGAGCGGCGTGCCCCCACCACGTTCTTGTAGGCCACTGACAGCAGGTTGCGCTCCTCGTTGGAGAGTTCCCCGCCCTGCTCCGTCACAGACTTCATGGCCCCGGCCATGTCGTCATAGCGCTCTGCCTGCTCAGCGAGCTTAGCCTTTTGTACTAGGTCGTTCTTGTCCATTTTTCAGTCTGTGTGAGAAAGAAACATAGTAAGGTGGGACTTTTTCTTCTGGTCTTATGTCTGTGCAGATGAAGGAAAGGACTATTGAGATTAGATATACCTATGTCATATAACTGGTCAATTACAGCATTTATTCAAACTGCTGAGAGGAGACACCTGCAAGAGGGGGCAGTAGGTTCCTTGGTTAGATTCGGACATTCTTATAAATTCATGGCTAGGGGAGTATTATATCGCCTACTTTCATACTACCTTTTGGGCCATGATTATGCAATTTACTATGAATTCAAATACGAATGCAATTGAATGTAGCTCGTACTAGTAGCTAAAACAGGAAGCTAGCCTAACGGTTAGAAGCGTTTTGCCAGTAACGGAAAGGTCTACTATGACTGCACCTATCCGGTGTGTGTGGTTTTTTAGATTTTTTATATATAAATATATTGTTTACACTCGGCCTTCATTTTTTACTGGTGCATGGCCGCTGTTGTACGAGTCCGGATACCATACAACTTCGTCATGGTGGTGTGTTCCTGAAAATGTTCTCGCAAGGAACTTGTCTAGTACTGTGGCAGCAATGCGTGGGGCTACCTAGCTACATGTCGTCGAGTTAGATAGCTAACGTTAGCTAGTTACTCCAGCTAGCCAATTCTGACAGAACAACCAATCGACCTTTCGATATCTCTTCACCCGCCCCAAATCACTAAATATTATTTAGTCTCGATAGTTAGATATTGGTTTGCTATCTGACGTTTTAGTTATTACTAGCCAAATTAATACATGATTAAAACGGTGTCTGGATGGCGGAGATTTGCCTAGCTAGCTTCAGCTAACTAACGACGTTGCGGTAAAACGCTTGATGTAGCTTACTAGCTGGCTAGCAAACGCGACGGCACTTCTCAAACGGCCTAACTTTGGTTACCATTATTGTTAAACGAAACCATAATTTAACGTAGAAGGCTAACAGAAAATTGTTTCCGTATAGGTGTAGCGTTGCCAACAATCTACACAATTATCCCGCTAACGTTGCGGGTCAGATTGTGACATTATTACCTAGCCGCAAAGGCCTGTGCTCAGCCTGCTAGCGGATAGCTAGTAGGGATGTTAGTCGAGAGATCAGCTAGTAGCAGCTAAGCACGTCAGAAGAGTGGAGAATGTCAAATAATAGCTAGCGGGAAAGTAGCAAGCTAACTTTCGCTAGTTGAAAAATACGATGTTCAAGGGTTATCAACTTCTCGTATGTCCATTTATATAGGGACCAGTCAATTGTTATTTTGTACTACGATGTAACGTTATCCAGCTTCTAACGAGTATCTTACAGTTAGCTAACGATTTTCAGTCGCGTACATGGCCTAGGTCAGCAAGCTTGCAAGAACAAAGTGTCATGATTGCCAGCTAGCAAGTCCTTGTTCGGCCCACTTCAGAGGAGCGCTGTCTGATTTAGCGAGTTAGCATGATGGCTAACGAATATAATTACACCGAAACGAATATACTGTGTAATATTTAACACAATAAATAAAGACCTAACACATAAATGCACTTTCATCGGGTCCCCGATTATACAAACTCACAATATTTACGGCTCTAATTCCTGTTTTATTTCTCTGAAAGATGCAGCCTCCGTCCTCCGTCTCGCTCCTAGAATCGTTCAGGGCAGTACCACTTCCGCTATATTGACGCTTCTGTTTCCTCTAGCTAGCTAACTACATGTCAAACCGAGACTTCAACCTTTGACAGACATTACATCTATTGGTTTTAATCAGGTTTATAAAGCTACCTACTATGTTTTATTATCAAAGCACTCAATGGGAGAGACTCAACCTCTTATTTAAACCAGTACAGTGCAGTGTGTAGCAAGAGGAACAGCTGTACACATCTCTTCAATGTAGCACTGAATTCAATGCATGTTGGACCCATTCTATGGATGCACCTGCCACTGGACGTTGGAAGAAGTTATACTTCCCTATGACTAATAGTTGAAGGACAAATCTCATCACAGCTTTGAAAAATTGTTGAAAAATACATGAGATTTGAAGAAAAAAAATACATGAGATTTGAAAAATTTTATAAAAAGAAATGCACTAGCAATTGGCCAGTGTTTTAAGATATACCAAGGCCAGGTGTGTTTTTGCACTATAGATCAGCTTGCACACTCCTACATACTGTACTCTACTCATTGCAGTGTATGTGCAATTGACATTCAGGGCATTTTACAGTGGAGCATGTTGAGCCTGTATGAGTCAATATGACTCAAAGCTAAATAGACATGCTTTGGAATGTGGATGAGCAGAGTGGCAAACAGTGTTCAGTATCTTACAATGACTTAATTTCAAATAATACAGTTGACTCATACATGTACATTGCATAAGTGCAGTGCTGTTCATCAGTCATTTTGCCTGCTTTGGTTTTGTGCATGCCCCAAGTTATTGCATGATCAGGGGTCCAATGTAGAACAGTTTAGCACTTGGTGAAGAATGCATGACAGCCTGAAGAAATTCATCCTGTCCCCAAGGTCCTTCACAGTGTCATACAGGAGAACCATTGAGAGCATACTGTTGGGCTGCATCACAGCCTGGTACGGCAACTCCACCACCGCTGACCGGATGTGCTACAGAGGGTGGTACACTCAGCCAATCACACCATTGGGTGCACACTGACTGCCCTCTAGGACACCTACAACACCATGTGTCGCAGGAAGGCAAAGAAGATCATCAGGGACCCCGCACCGACTGTTCTCCCCGGTTCCATCACTCAGGCGCAGGCAGTATAGGAGCATCATGGCAAAAACTGAAAGACGATCCAATATCTTATACCCCGAGACCGTTAGGCTGCTGAATAGCCCCCACTGGTCAGCCACCTGCTCCCCCTGTCACCCTTCGCTGCTCCCCCTATGAACATCCCCCACCTCAACAGGCCCTGCCCCCACCTAATGGACATTTATTGTGCTGAATAGCCACCACTAGTCAGCTACTTGCTCCTCCTCCCCCCAGACTTGACCTGCACTGTTGGAACTCAAAACTTAAGATTTTCACTGTACCTTGCAACCCTTRGCATGTGACTAAAACTCTCTAGTGTCCAACTTCCATTCATATACACAACCTATCATACGTATTCACCCCCCCCCCCCCCCCTTGGGTTTCCCCCACATTTTGTGTCAAAGTTTGATTCAAATGTATTTACTTGTCATTTTTCTTTTCAAAACTCTTCAAGCTGTCAAGGTGTTGGGGATTATGACTAGACAGAAATGTTCAAGTCTTGCCATATATTTTCAAACAGATTTAATACAAAACTGTAACTTGGCCACTCAGGAACATTCACTGTCTTCTTGGTAAGCAACTCGTGTAGATTTGACATTTTGTTGTAGGTTATTGTCTTGCTGAAATCTAGGATTTTGCCAGTCCTTAGCTCCATCCAATTTCTTTTTATCCTGAAAAACTCCCCAGTCTTTGCCGATGTCAAGCACACCCATACCATGATGCAGCCACCTCCATGCTTGAAAATAAGGAGGCAGTTAATGAGTGTAATGGATTTTCCCCAAGCATAAGGCTTTGCATTCAGGCCAAAAAGTGTTTTACTTTGCCGTGTTTTCCCCCCTCAGTATTACTTCAGTGCTTTGCTGCATACAGGATGCATGTTTTGGATTATTTGTATTCTGTATATGTGTATTCTTCTTTTCATTCTGTCATTTAGGTCATTACTGTGGAGTCACTATAATGTTGATCCATCCTGTTTTCTCCTATCCACAGCCATTGAACACTGTAGCCGTTTTAAAATCACCAATGGCCTCATTGTGACATCCCTGAGCAGTTTCCTTCCTGTCCTTCAGTTCAGAAGGATGACTATCTTCGATTTGTCTGGGTGGTTTAATACATCATCCACAGCATAATTATTAACTTGACCATGCTTAGATATTCAATGTCTGATTTGTTATTGCTACCCATCTACCAATTACTGCCCTTCTTGAGGCTTTTGAAAAGCTCCCTGGTCTGTGGTTGAATCTGTGCTTGAAATTCAATACTTGACTTAGGGACCTTACAGATGTGTGTATATTGGGGACAAAGGAAGTGGTAGTCATTAAACAATCATGTCAACCCCTATTATCTGATTGAGTCCATGTAATTTATGTGATTTGTTCATCCAAATTTTACTCCTGAACAACTATATTTTAGTTATTAAATTTGTAAAATTGTAGAATTTAATTTTAACATTAAGAGTATTTTTCGTATATCAATGACAAAAAAAAATCTATTTCAATCCCACTTTGTAACGCAACAAAATGTGTAAAAATCCAAGGGGGTGAATACTTATAACCATCGGGGTATGTAATTAATCACCCTCCCCTTCCTTACCACAAAAACAATATGGTCATTGGAAATGCATTTTATTGATTACAGATGTGTATGTTAAGTATTTGCACATAAAATGTGTACATAATGTTTGTGCGATAATATACCAGTTTTCCTAACACCTGTCCTATTTTGATTCAGTGCTGTCAATCATGAAGCCTGACCTCAAAATAACTGGAAAAAAACCTTGAAATTGTTGACCACAGTAAAAAAGAAAAAGACATACAGTTGAAGTCGGAAATTTACATACACTTAGGTTGGCGTCATTAAAACTAGTTTTTCAACCACTCCACAAATTTCTTGTTAACAAACTATAGTTTTGGCAAGTCAGTTAGGACATCTACTTTGTGCTTGACACAAGTAATTTTTCCAACAATTGTTTACAGATTATTTCACTGTATCACAATTCCAGTGGGTCAGAAGTTTACATACACTAAGTTGACTGTGCCTTTAAACAGCTTGGAAAATTCCAGAAAATGATGTCATGGCTTTAGAAGCTTCTGATTAGGGTCAATTGGAGGTGTACCTGTGGATGTACTTCAAGGCCTACCTTCAAACTCAGTGCCTCTTTGCTTGACATCATGGGAAAATCAAAAGAAATCAGCCAAGACCTCACAAGTCTGGTTCATCCTTGGGAGCAATTTCCAAACTCCTCAAGGTACCACGTTCATCTGTATAAACAATAGTACGCAAGTATAACACCATGGGACACGCAGCCGTCATAGAGATGAACGTACTTTGGTGCGAAAAGTGCAAATCATCCCAGAACAACAGCAAAGGACCTTGTGAAGATGCTGGAGGAAACAGGTACAAAGGTATCTATATCCACAGTAAAACGAGTCCTATATCGACATAACCTGAAAGGCCGCTCAGCAAGGAAGAAGCCATTGCTCCAAAACCGCCATAAAAAAGCCAGACTACGGTTTGCAACTGCACATGGGGAAAGATCATACTTTTTGGAGAAATGTCCTCTGGTCTGATGAAACAAAAATAGAACTGTTTGGCCATAATGACCATCGTTATGTTTGGAGGAAAAAGAGGGAGGCTTGCAAGCCGAAGAACACCATCCCAACCGTGAAGCACGGGGGTGGCAGCATCATGTTGTGGGGGTGCTTTGCTGCAGGAGGAACTGGTGCACTTCACATAATATATGGCATCATGAGGTAGGAAAATTATGTGGATATATTGAAGCAACATCTCAAGACATCAGTCAGGAAGTTAAAGCTTGGTCGCAAATGGGTCTTCCAAATGGTCAATGACCTCAAGCATACTTCCAAAGTTGTGGCAAAATGGCTTAAGGACAACAAAGTCAAGATATTGGAGTGGTCATCACAAAGCCCTGACCTCAATCCTATAGAACATTTGTGGGCAGAACTGAAAAAGCGTGTGCGAGCAAGGAGTCCTGTAAACCTAACTCAGTTACACCAGCTGTCAGGAGGAACGGGCAAAAATTCACCCAACTTATTGTGGGAAGCTTGTGGAAGGCTACCCGAAACATTTGACCCAAGTTAAACAATTTAAAGGCAATGCTACCAAATACTAATTGAGTGTATGTAAACGTCTGACCCACTGGGAATGTGATGAAAGAAATAAAAGCTGAAATAAATCCTTCTCTACTATTATTCTGACATTTCACATTCTTAAAATAAAGTGGTGATCCTAACTGACCTAAGACAGTGAATTTTTACTAGGATTAAATGTTAGGAATTGTGAAAAACTGAGTTAATGTATTTGGCTCAGGTGTATGTAAACTTCCGACTTCAACTGTATATATAAGAATACTTCGCTAAATGTCAGAGGATGAAATGGGGGGTAGATTAAAGAAAATTGAATAATTAAGTCAATAATCCTGAGAGGAGTATACCGGTAGTGATTGAAAGCAGTGGATGAAGTTGAGTTGTCTTATTTTGGTGGTCTGTATGCTATCTATCTTCCAGCTCTTCAAAAAGTGAGCAACTGTGTCTCTTCATGTAATAGACCAATGGTACCTAGATTCAGACCCCATGAGTAGCTGTAGAGAAAAAGAAAACATACCGTCATTGGCATCCATCACAAGTATCAACGGCATTAGATAAAAAATGTATGACCTAGTTGCCCAACAAAGTAGGCAGCTTAGAGAACTATAATTGAGAGCCACACACTTTCAGTACCATTAATTTCCTCTGATCGTGCTCAGGTTCTGCTGTCCACCTCAGGAAGGTGCAGACATCTTTGGCCACCTGGCTCATAGTGGCTGAGGTGCCTGTGGAGCGATGTCATTAGGAAAAAGGGTTGCCGTTGAACATGCCCAGTGCATATCTAGTGGTTTTGTACAGGTGTGTGATATCCTAGTCTGATAAAGAGAAGAGTCTAATCTACACACAATGTAGACCACTCACCATCCTCAAACTCTAGAACCTTGTTGTAGATGGGAGGAGCTAAGCCAATGGCCTTGCCAGGGAAATTACGATTGTAGTAGATGTCCTCTCTCACGTCAACCCCTGCAGGTGGTCACAGTACCCTGTCAGTAAGGAGAACACATAGTTCTCTCCTCCATGTCTGCAAGGAAAGCCGGAGGCAGATTGTGAATACTGCACACTCATAAGACCCTTTCCTTCACAACTGTCCTTTTTTAAAATTTCACCTTTATTTAACCAGGTAGGCCAGTTGAGAACAAGTTCTCATTTACAACTGCAACCTGGCCAAGATAAAGCAAAGCAGTGCGACAAAAACAACAGTTACCCGTGGGATAAACAAACGTACAGTCAATAACACAACAGAAAAATCTGTATACAGTGTGTGCAAATGAAGTAAGGCGGTAAGGCAATAAATAGGCCATAGTGGCGGAGTAATCACAATTTAGCAAATAACACTGGAGTGATAGGTGTGCAGATGAGGATGTGCAAGTAGAAATACTGGGGTGCAAAAGAGCAGAAAAACAAATATGGGATGAGGTAGGTAGTTGGTTGGATGGGCTATTTACAGATGGGCTGTGTACAGCTGCAGCGATCGGTAAGCTGCTCTGACAGCTGGTGCTTAAAGCTAGTGAGGGAGATATGAGTCTCCAGCTTCAGTGATTTTTGCAATTCGTTCCAGTCATTGGCAGCAGAGAACTGGAAGGAAAGGCGGCCAAAGTAGGTGTTGGCTTTGGGGATGACCAGTGAAATATACCTGCTGGAGCGCGTGCTACGGGTGGGTGTTGCTATGGTGACCAGTGAGCTGAGATAAGGCGGAGCTTTACCTAGCAAAGACTTATAGATGACCTGGAGCCAGTGAGTTTGGCGACGAATATGTAGTGAGGACCAGCCAACGAGAGCATACAGGTCGCAGTGGTGGGTAGTATATGGGGCTTTGGTGACAAAACGGAGGGCACTGTGATAGATTTAATCCAATTTGCTGAATAGAGTGTTGGAGGCTATTTTGTAAATGACATCACTGAACTCAAGGATCGGTAGGGTAGTCAGCTTTACGAGGGTATGTTCGGCAAATAGGAAGCCGATTCTAGATTTCATTTTGTATTGGATGCTTAATGTGAGTCTGGAAGGAGAGTTTAGTCTAACCAGACACCTAGGTATTTGTAGTTGTCCACACATATAAGTCAGAACAGTCCAGAGTAGTGATGCTAGTCGGGCGGGCGGGTGCGGGCAGTGATCGGTTGAAGAGCAAGAAAATTTCATTTTACTAGCATTTAAGAGCAGTTGGAGGCCACGGAAGGAGTGTTTTATGGCATTGAAGCTTGTTTGGAGGTTTGTTAACACAGTGTCCAAAGAAGGGCCAGATGTATACAGAATGGTGTCGTTTGCTTAGGAGGTGGATCAAAGAATCACCTGCAGCAAGAACGACATCATTGATATATACAGAGAATTGAACCCTGTGGCACCCCCATAGAGACTGCCAGAGGTCCAGACAACAGTCCCTCCAATTTTACACAGTGAACTCTGAGAAGTAGTTGGTGAACCAGGTGAGGCAGTCATTTGAGAAACCAAGGCTGTTGAGTCTGCCGATAAGAATACGGTGATTGACAAAGTCGAAAGACTTGGCCAGGTCGATGAAGACGGCTGCACAGTACTGTCTTTTATCGATGGCAGTTATGATATCTTTTAGGACCTTGAGCGTGGCTGAGGTGCACCCGTGACCAGCTCGGAAACCGGATTGCATAGCGGAGAATGTACGGTGGGATTCGAAATGGTCGGTGATCTCTTTGTTCACTTGGCTTTCGAAGACTTTAGAAAGGCAGGGTAGGATAGATATAGGTCTGTAACAGTTTGAGTCTAGCGTCTCCCCCTTGGAAGAGGGGGATGACCGCAGCCACTTTCCAATCTTTAGGAATCTCAGACGATACGAAAGAGAGGTTGAACAGGCTAGTAATAGGGGTTGCAACAATGGCGGCGGATAATTTTAGGAAGAGAGGGTCCAGATTGTCTAGCCCAGCTGATTTGTAGGGATCCAGATTTTGTAGCTCTATCAGAACATCAGCCGTTAGGATTTGGGTGAAGGAGAAGCGGGAGGGGGTGGCTTGGGCCAGTTGCTGCAGTGGGTGCAGAGCTGTTGGCCGGGGTTGCGGTAGCCAGGTGGAAAGCATGGCCAGCCGTAGAGAAATGCTTATTGAAATTCTCAATTATCGTGGATTTATGGTTGGTGACAGTGTTTCCTAGCCTCAGTGAAGTGGGCAGCTGGGAGGAGGTGCTCTTATTCTCCATGGACTTTATAGTGTCCCAAAACTTTTGGGAATTAGTGCTGCAGGATGCAAATTTCTGTTTGAAAAAGCTAGCCTTTGCTTTCTTAACTGACTGTGTATATTGTTTCCTGACTTCCCTGAAAAGTTGCATATCGCGGGGACTATTTGATGCTAGTGCAGTGCGCCACAGGATGTTTTTGTGCTGGTCAAGGGCAGTCAAGTCTGGAGTGAACCAAGGGCTATGTCTGTTCTTAGTTCTACATTTTTTGAAAGGGCATTCTTATTTAAGATGGTGGGGAAAGCACTTTTAAAGAGCAACCAGGCATCCTCTACTGACGGGATGAGGTCAATATCCTTCCAGGATACCCGAGCCAGGTCGATTAGAAAGGCCTGCTCGCAGAAGTGTTTTAGGGGACGCTTGACAGTGATGAGGGGTGGTCGTTTGACCACGGACCCATAACGGACGCAGGCAATGAGGCATTGATCGCTGAGATCCTGGTTGAAGACAGCAGAGGTGTATTTAGAGGGCAAGTTGGTCAGGATGATATCTATGAGGGTGCCCATGTTTACGGATTTGGGGTTGTACCTGGTAGGTTCATTAATAATGTGTGTGAGATTAAGGTCATCTATCTTAGATTGTAGGACGCCCGGGGTGTTAAGCATATCCCACTTTAGGTCACCTAACAGTACGAACTCTGCCGATAGATGGGGGGCAATCAATTCACATATAGTGTCCAGGGCACAGCTGGGAGCTGAGGGGGGTCCATAACAAGTGTCAACAGTGAGGGACTTATTTCTGGAGAGATGGATTTTTTTAAAGTAGAAGCTCGAACTGTTTGGGCAAAGACCTGGATAGTATAACAAAACTCTGCAGGCTATTGCAACTCCGCCCCCTTTAGCAGTTCTATCTTGATGGAAAATGTAATTGGGGATGGACATTTCAGAATTTTTGGTGGCCTTCCTAAGCCAGGATTCAGACACGGCGAGGACATCAGGGTTAGCAGAGTGTGCTAAAGAAGTGAATAAAGCAAACTTAGGGAGGAGGTTTCTGATGTTAACATGCATGAACCCAAGGCTTTTACAGTTACAGAAGTCAACAAATGAGAGTGTCTGGGGACACACAGGGCCTGGGTTAACCTCTACATCACCAGAGGAACAGAGGAGGAGTAGGATGAGGGTACGGCTAAAGGCTATAAGAACTGGTCGTCTAGTGCGTTGGGAACAGACAATAAAAGGAGCAGATTTCTGGGCGTSGTAGGATATATTCAGGGCATAAGGTACAGGCAAGGGTATGGTAGGGTGTGAGTACAGTGGAGGTAAACCTAGGCATTGAGTGACAATGAGAGAGGTTGCATCTCTGGAGGCGCCAGTTAAGCTAGGTGTGGTCTCCGCATGTGTGGGGGGTGGGACAAAGGAGCTATCTGAGGCATGTTGAGCGGGACTAGGGGCCCCGCAGTAAAATAAAACAATGAGAGCTACCATAAACAACAGTATACAAGGCATATTGACATTAGAGAGAGAGGCATAAAGCAATCACAGGTGTTGATTGGGAGAGCTAAGACAACGGGTAAGACAACAAAGGGTAAACAGCTAAGACAACAACAACGGGTAAATGGCGATGAATGGGCAGAGAGGGTCAGTTAGCTACACACAGGGCTTGAGTTCGAGGCTGGGGCCGACAGATAAACAAAATTAAGTACCGTGTTAATGAACAGTCCAGCAGGCATCAGCTGTGTAGCCGAGTGATCATAGGGTCCAATGAGCAGCAATAGAGGAAACAGGGAGCTGTTCGGTAGTCGTTACTACGCTAGGCGAGCGGGAGTTCAGAAAGCTAGCGGGCCGGGGCCAGCAGATGGGTCTTCACCGACAGAGGCCGGTTGAGAACACATAGGCTGAATTACGTCAGCAGACCAGCAGTGATGGATCGGCGGGGCTCCGTGTCGACAAAGGGTCCAGGCCAATTGGCAAGAGAGGTATTGTAGTTGGTGTACATCGTTTGCTAGCTGAGAGATGGGCCTAGCTCGAGGCTAACTGGTGCTTGCTTCTGGACAAGGGCGTTAGTCACAATAGCCACTCGGTAGCAGCTAGCTAGTTGCGATGATCAGGTGTGCTGGTCCAGAGCCTGCGGCAGGAATCCGGTAATGTAGTGGAAAGAAGCAGTCCGATATGCTCAGGGCTGATATCGCGCTGTGCAGACTGGCAGGTATTATCCGGGCTAAATCGGCTGGTGTCTGAGCTAAAGGTAAAGACCACCAGCAGTGGCTAACAATGACTAAATAGCTAGTAGCTAATTAGCTGACTAGCTTCTTATGGAGGTTCCAGTTATAAGGTCTAAAAAATATCAGATCCGTACCACATTGGGTGAGGCGGGTTGCAGGAAGGTATATTTAATTCTCTCTCAAAAAAAAAAAAGAGATTTCAAAATATTGAAATGCACACAAAAAAAAATACAAAAAAACAGAATATTTACACGGGACAAAAACAAACACGTCTTACTGCTACGTTATCTTGGATTCGTCCTTCAGCTATTCACTTGTGCTTATAATCTATAAAGGCAGCAAAATTGGCAAAATGGGCCATAACAGGTAGGGTTAGGTGAAAGCTACAAATGTCCCTAGATTCAAAGCAAGGAACTAAACCTGTGTAAACAGTCATATGTACATTTTAGATCTTGCTTGGGGTGAACCTATTTTAAGCAGCCCACAGAATCACCTGGCATTGACTATGTAGCTGAGGTCAGGGGGTAGGGCGCCATTGTTCGACACACGGGCAGCCTCTGGGTTGGGGTATGACTTGGGGAAGTAGTCCGACAGCTTCCCTTGACGTGTCAACATCTCTACAGAGTCGTCAGGGCCATCTACTGGGAAAAAATGTTTAGCATCAACATTCATTTTTTGAATTTCTCATTAGTAGTTATAAAAACAGCTGATTACTCTATTTTGGAATGTATTCTTAAGTAACATAAGTCAGTTAATCTCACCTTTTAAGCAAGCACCTTAACTTCAGCCTATGTCTGCGAGACTTCAACAAGGTTTCGGAAGGCCATGTATTCCATACTATGACAGGCAGAAAACACCTGCTTGTACACCTGATATCCAAGTCAGATACTGTGGGACAAAACAACAGAGGCATGAGAGAATTGTGTAACCTCAACGTGTTTCTCAGGGAGCCATGTAAACATCCCCTCACATGAGTGATAATAACATAAAGGAGGTGATCTAACCTGGCATGATCAAGAGATGACAGCATGCCACTGAGTCCATGGGTAAGATGGTGGGTGAAACTCCAGATCTGAGGCGTTCACCGTCTGGTGAAGCATCTGAGCAATACTGTCCCTCCTGCAGTCAACACACCCAACGACGATAGGGCCATCTTTCCTCTGGACAGGCTGGCAAAAGACATGTTGCTTGCCTGTGGAAAAGGTGAAATCAAGGTGAATGTCAGTAGGCTACATACAGGGAAGAAAAGGGTGAATAGATAGCTTGGTCTTTTAGTTAAAAAATCCATGTCCTCAGCTTTTACATAAGACAACCACTGTAGAGCACTACCAATATAACTGAGTTTCAAACAACTTAACTTGAGCTAGAGACTTGACTTGTTGTTAGAGTTCGCTAACTATAGTAGTAGCTAGAGGTCCTATTGGCCCATCTTCCTAGCTAGTTAGCTAGCTAGCCAGGAAACTAATGCTACCGGTGAGATGACCTTGCGATATTCAAAACAAAATTCCATTACAAATCCAATATTATCCAATAGAGAAAGTCTGTATTTAAAATATAGCTAAGATTACCTGATTAGTGATGACGACATTCTTCAGAAGAGTTCTGCTGCTACAGCACACAACTGTCCCATGAACCGCAATGCTTGCACCCAGCTTTATTTTGCTCTGAAAGTTTCCTTCCCTCTGCTTAGTGCAGCGTGAGTATGTCCACCAGGTGGTGATCAAGGGGAGTTACCAAACAATCACAGTGACATAACTGTCCTTCGGCTTCTTCTGTAACTGCACTTACTGGTTAAGTCTATAATGACACGTCTGACACACAAATCGATATTTCATTTCAGAATGTATAAACAATTTGGTATGGGTCAGTTTTAGGCTTTTGCTAGTCGGTTTAAGCGTCAGCTGGCATTATATAGTTTATCCCACTGTTACTGTAACCAGCCATACATACCAATGGCTGAGACTAACGCTTCGAACACACCGACTGTGTYTTTGCGCTTCGATACACCAGAAGTACATTCATTTCCAATGGAACGCTGCATTTGCCTTGCAGCATTGCGTTGCAGAGGCAGTTGCAGTGCGTTCTGTGTGGCATACGTTCGATAAATCGAACGTATGCATCAAATTGTATGAGTGGACTTGACAGAAAGTAGCAAAATATGAATGTCGTTTTTTTTTTGCATACACATTCAGTAAAAATTTGTGATTACATAAAAACAGTTTGATTGCATAATTTCTTTACATTTTTTATAAATTTATTTGCCAAGTATATTATTTATTCGATGACATCCTCAAATTAATTGTGAGAGCCTATAATATAATTTCCCTCAAATGCAGTTTTGGAGCGAAATGCAATAATAAATAGTAAAGATAGGCAGAGTAGGCTCTTTCAACAATGAAACCAACGTTGTGGAAGGTGGTCTTGATCGCGCTGTTGGGCCGGGACCAGCCCCGCCGAAAGCGCAGGTCTGTGTGGGTCTGCTAGCTAACGCTAACTAGCCATATCTAGCACAAGCTCACTACTAAACTGACCTGGCAATCCTACTATCGTGGACACTTGTCTCCAAGCAGCATTTTTTGTGTTTATGTCCCTGTAGCTGTCAGCAGTTGTGTCAAAAAGACACGGTTTTGAAGATACTGCGAAAATTATTCTCTCCTCCATGTGTCCAACCGCATGCGACCATTTGCAAAAGGTACCTGCATCAGTATAGTTTTCTAGCTGCGCAAAATGTTATGCAGCAGTGATGCAATGACGCAGTCGGTGTGTTCGAAGCGTAATATAGATCTCCGCAAACTCAAACAAGGCCGTGACAACAAAGAGAAGAGTTTTGAGTTGCGTTCAAATACTCATACTAACAGTACAATTTTTTTGTGACGTAAATTGAGTATGTCGTATGCTTATTGGATATAGTTAGTATGCCAAAAGTTCCCGGGTGTCGTACTTCATTCGCGAAAATACAAAGTATACAAACAGTGGACACGATTTCCGTGCTTTTATGGCCCATAATACAATTCTTCCTAAAAATGGGCGTGGCTTCACTATGTTTTCAGATTTGAAAAAAATGTCGGGGAAAAATGCAGCCGAAATCCGACAAGAGCGGATACAATTTCATTGCTTTAACTAATTATGACAAATGTTAAGAAAATGTTGAGCAATGTAATAAAGTAATTACTTTTCAAATAAGTTACGCTACATGTTATGTTGGCTACGCTGTCCTTAAAAACCGCAAAGCATATCATTACTGCAGTAGGTAGCTAGCTACATAACGTTAATTGGCTATTAATACATCGAACTTGCCAGTATATTAACTATATGCTATCTAACTAACTACCCAACGTTTATTGACTTGATTATTCACGTCAGTCTTAGCTAATTGGTAAATGGTACATTCACTATTGTTATTGCGTCAACCAAATCTGGTATCAGGATAAATGTGATGCAGAGTCACCTAATACACTATAAGTACTTTTATTAAACTCAAGCGATAAATGGTAAATGCAATTTTCGTATATACGGGTTCTCTGTATCACCACGCAGGGCAGAACAGAGAACTAACTTATTCATACAGAGTTCTTCTTATATACTAAGACAGAGTTAGTTCCCGCTTCTGAGCTGGCCTGTCAAAGTAGAGGCTGAGCGTGGTCTAGACTCGCTCAACCTATCGTTGGCGCACAGGCTGGTCCCAGCCCCCAGGTGCTCCAACTGTCCGGCGTTGTTGCTCTAGATTACGCACCCACACCCTAGAAACTGAGGTCACAAGCTTGGTTCCTGTTTTTCGTGTCCTCACTTATCACAGACAGTTCTTCAACATTGTTGAGCTATTTACACCTGCATAGAAAACATACTGTTCCCACTCAAGGTTAACCACAGCCTCTGAGCACACTATCTGGGGCAAAATGTTACTTCCAGCACACACACACACACACATGATAGGCCAAGCATATTTTCACACTATCTACTCCAATTTCAGAGTACTCGAGTCTGTCAGAGCGCAGAATAACTGATAATTTTTTTGTTTAACTAGGCAAGTCACACATTTTTTACTTACCGGCCAAACCCAGACAACGCTGGGTCAATTGTGCACCACCCTATGGGACTCCCAATCACAGCCGTTGTGATACAGCCTGGATTCGAACCACGATGCCTGTAGTGATGTCTCTAGCACTGAGATGCAGTGCCTTAGACCACTGCGCCAATCGGAAGCCCTCACGCTCAACACCTGTTGAAAATGGCCTGTGTTGGCAAAAAAAATGCGTAATTAAATTGTTGCAAGCAGCACAGTGACTGTCACCAATGCTCTGGATAACATGAAAAAAGCCTAACCAGCTCTGCTTGGGAGAGTAAAATGGTCAGAGTGAGGCCTTCTCTCATTTGTGTCTGGAAGTAGCTAGCTTGTGTGCTTGACTGCTGTTGTGACGGACATTGGATCAACCCCTACACCTCGACCAAAGCGTACAGTATGCGCTCCGAAAGGGAAACGCTCTGAATTTACGAACACACCCAAAATGTATAGCTAGTCATTTGTTATGCTAACAAGCTAGCAAGAGGTTGCATAGCAATAGCATCAACTTCCGGTAAACAGGAGTATTACTAGTATGCTCAACTGAAAGGATACCGTGCGTTTACAGTATACTAAAATGAACTAATAGTATGTTTATTCAAACAGCTATTGTGAAATCTCACTGTGTGAGTGCCTTCTACCAGGCCCAGGCTTGGTAGCTGGCATGTGTGCATTCAAGCCCTATTGTGACCAACTAGGTTTGAACTCAGGTCTCGAGACACAAGATCGTGTTTGATGCTGAATGTAAGCATAGGCATTAGCTCAGGGAGCTAATTAACCCATGAATGAGGTTCTCACGAAAACATGCCCTTTCAACCTCCTCCTTCTCGCAGAGACCCTGAGTTTGAGTCAAGTACACAATACTTTTAGCTGCTTGGCTAAAGATTATTAAAGGCATTAGATCAGGAAGTCCACAGGTCATACGGATCAGTTTTGGATTAAATAAATATGTAAAACGATTAACCATTTTAGATTATATTGCCAACCCAAACTGTACTGTGCTGGCTTGGATACATTTTATTGTCAGATTGTCCTTTCCAGCATGTTTCCAATTGTGGTGTATGCTAAACCAGGGGATAATGACTGCCCCTCTCATTGAAGCCACTGAAATACAAGGCCAACCGTGGTACTGCAGGCAATGTTTGCAGAAAACAGGATCCTCCATTATGGGGAAATGGCCATTTTCGTGGTCAATTTTCATGTAAATAAAAACATTTACCGAAGACAATCATTGTACCAATAATTGCTTTGAATACACCAGATGTATGTCATTGAACCCATTATTTAGTGTAACATTTCAGCATGTCAAACAAAATTATGAAACTAGCTTGCTAAAAAAAAAAATAGAAGATATTGACTTTAGCATTGGCAAGTTGGCTTAGTCTCGTAGTGAGGACCCTAATAAAATGGAAATAGCTTCATAAACATATTTTGGGGAATTCTGAAACGTATTGAAATAAATGATCAAACTATAAAACTAGCTAGCCASCTATGGGTAACTGTAGCTAGCTAGCTGCCTAACAGGAGTGCTAGATAACGCCCTCCATGAGACTCCATCTTAACTGTCTTAATTTGACTTCAATGTGCTATTGAGTCTCACATAGAAATAAAATCTAATTGTATTTGTCACATGGGCTGAGAGATGCTTTCAAGCCCTTAACCAACAATGCAGTTAAAAAAATAAAATAATGAGTTGTGTCACATGATCAGTGTCCATTATATTTACAGTCATTGGCATAAACAGAGGCAATAAAACAGAGCAAAGAATATTTATGGTGGGCTGTCTATCTCAATTCAATTTCAATTTATTGGCATGGGAAACATATGTTTACATTGCTAAAGCAAGTGAAATAGATAATAAACAAAAGTTAAATAAACAATAAAAATTTACAGTAAACATTACACTCACAAAAGAATAAAGACATTATAAATGTCAAATTATGTCTATGTACAGTGTTGTAATGATGTGCAAATAGTTGAAGTACAAAAGGAAAAATAAATACACATAAAAATAGGTTGTATTTACAATGGTGTTTGTTGTTCACTGGTTGCCCTTTTCTTGTGGCAACAGGTCACAAATCTTGCGGCTGTGATTCCACGCTGTGGTATTTCACCCAATAGATATGGGAGTTTATTAAAATCAGATATTTTTTGGAATGCTTTGTGGATCTGTGTAATCTGAGGGAAAAATGTGTCTCTATATGGGCATACATTTGGCAGGAGGTTAGGAAGTGCCACTCAGTTTCCACCTCATTTTGTGGGCAGTGTGCACATAGCCTGTCTTCTGTTGAGAGCCAGGTCTGCCTTTGGCGGCCTTTCTCAATAGCAAGGCTCACTGAGTCTGTACATAGTCAAATCTTTCCTTAATTTTGGGTCAGTCACAGTGGTCAGGTATTCTGCCACTGTGTACTCTCTGTTTAGGGACAAATATCATTCCATTTTGTTCTGTTTTTTTTGTAAATTCTTTCCAATGTGTCAAGTAATTCTCTTTTTGTTTTCTCATGATTTGGTTGGGTCTAATTGTGTTGCTGTCCTGGGGCTCTGTGGGGTCTGTTTGTGTTTGTGACTAGCTTTCTCTGTAGGTGATGGCTTTGTTATGGAAGGTTTGGGAATCGCTTCCTTTTAGGTGGTTGTAGAATTTAACGTCTCTTTTCTGGATTTCGATAATTAGCGGGTATCGGCCTAATTCTGCTCTGCATGCATTATTTGGTGTTTTACATTGTACACTGAGGATATTTTCTCTGGTTTTTGCATTCTTCATCAAACCATTTGTCATTGTTGTTACTTTTTTTAGGTTATCTGCTTGACATTTTTAGATTTGAAAGGGAAGCTGAGAGGTCAAATATACTGTTTAGGTGTTCTACTGCCAAGTTTACTCCTTCACTATTACAGTGAAACATTTTGTCCAGAAAATTATTTAGAAGGGATTGAATTTGCTGTTGCCCAATTGTTTTTTGGTAGATTTACACACTACTTTCCTTCCATCTATAGTATTTCTTAATATTATTCAGTTCCTTTGGCTTTGATGCTTCATGATTGAGCATAGCTCTGTTCAAGTAGAGTGTGATTTTGTGTGATCTGATAGGGGTGTCAGTGGACTGACCGTAAACGCTCTAAGAGACTCTGGGTTGAGGTCGGTGATAAAGTGGGTTAGAGTGGGTTAGGTCTGCTCTAATTAGCTGTTTAAAGGCTGTTTAAATCCAGGATGGTGGTGGGCCAGGTAGACATTAGGTTTTGAGGCACAGTCTCACGAAGTTCTTACATTCACCCGCTGTATGTTGACAGGGTGAATGTCTTTTTGTGGTAGCAGGTTGGAGATGTGCGTTGGGGAAAGTGAAATAAGCTTTTTCAGTCACTCCCTTGAGTGCTGTGGCCACCCTTTCCTGCTAGGCCCTCAGGTAATTTGTGCCTGTGTAACAGTATAACTTTAGTCCGTCCCCTCGCGAACCAGGGACCCTCTGCACACATCAACAACAGTCACCCACGAAGCATCGTTACCCATCGCMCCACAAAAGCCGCGGCCCTTGCAGAGCAAGGGGAACCACTACTTCAAGGTATCAAAGCGAGTGACGTCACCGTTTGAAAGGCTATTAGCGCGCACCACCGCTAACTAGCTAGCCATTTCACATCGGTTACACCTGTGTGAATTATGATGTGGCTGGGGGACCTTAGTCTGTCCTCTGACAACAGCTCCAGGGCATGCCTAGTGTTTGGGCACCAGAGTTTAGTCACTTTGTGTTTGGGAAAATGTTTAACTTCTTGAATGTATTTGCCATTTGAGTCAATGAGGAGCACAATCTCTGGCTTTTGTGTGTCCTCAGTGGATGTGTGGGGGTTGTCAAGAGAGCTATCAGGGGAGCTGACAGGGGGGCTGTTAGCGGGGGGTGTCTTTTGGGTTGGTGTGTCCTGTGTTGTCTGTCCCGTTGTGGTGTTGAGGATGTGGTCCGGTTCTGAGGTCGGCTGTTCTGCTGGCTTCTCTGGGGGAGTGTCTTGCTCTCTGTCACACCTCAGCTTTCTCACCTCCTTCAGTGCCAGGTGTGCCTCTTCAAGTTCTCTCACCTCAGTCCGTAGAGCAGCCAGCTCTCTCAGACAGCCGTCCATCTCCACCTTCTGCCCTCCGGGTCTTGTTGGGGGTGTGTTGTTGTGCTGGTCTGTTTTGTGAGTTTGTTCTGTCTGGATTGTGTGGGCTAGCTCTCTGAGCTCCACCATGTCCCTCTCCAGCTCTGTGAATTTATCCCTCTCAATGATGGAGCAGTGCAGTTGTTTGACCTGGGTGTGTTTAGTACTGGGTGGGGTGACTATCCTCATCTGCAGGACCGTTTGAAGAGGTGTGATCAGACTCACTCAGGATGGGGGCTCACTCAGCATGGGGGAAACTCTCCTGCCATTGTTAGGCTCAATGATTTTCACACTTCTCACTTCAGTGCTAATTGAAGTTGAAGTTGTCAGTTCTGTCCTGGTAGCTTAGTAGCCTAATTTATTGAGCTTTATATAACAACATTACCTAGAGATTATTGTATTTTACTTTTTGGTTTCAAAAGTAGGTTCAGACTTAACATTACTCACTCAGTTTAGTGTTGGATGGTTTTTCTAGGTTCTGCTGTGTTTCTTCTGCATGTTTTGGTTTGTTAGAAGTTTTTTCTTGATAGTCCTTGGTAGTAATAGTCCATTCAGGTAATTTTGTCCAAAATCAAGGTTTTAGGTATGGAATTTGGATTTTGAATGAAGGTTTTGATGTTGAGGTTAGTATCCTTTATAAGTCCTTGCGAAAAAAAATATCTGCTTTTATCCAACTCTAATTCTATATTTTTGCAGAAGAACTCAGGAGCCCATGAGCTCACCCTCTCTCAATTCAATTTAAGGGCTTTATTGGCATGGGAAACATATGTTTACATTCCCAAAGCAAGTGAAATAGATAATAAAAAATAAGATCATAAAAAATAAATAGATAATAGAGCTCTCTCTCACTATGAATGTGTTATCAGGTCGGCATAGTACAGCTTGGCTGGGTCAGTTCAGTAGCCTGAAAAGGGTGTGCCATATTAGGTGTATGCCTTGCTTTAGTTTAGAAATAGTACAGTGCAGCAAGAAAGAGCTTTTTGGCCTGAGTTGTAAAATGTGGTACTTGATGTAGTACATTTTTTTTAAACACACAGGTGGCGCTGTGATTGAGTTCTTCGATTGAGGTGCTGCGTCACCATAGAGAAAGAAGCTTTGTGACGTCATTTAAACAACGTTTGGTCTGATTAGTAGATGTGGCTTAATGACGCAAAAATAATGTTTAGCAGCAAAGGGGTGAAATTATCATATTCTATGTACATTAAATTAATTATCTGAAAATGTTTTATATCTCAAGTTATTTCTTTATTTTCATTTAGATCCAATCAAATTATCGGACGTTTGGTAGGTGCCAAATTGTAACTCCTAACCCGACATTGTCTCAGTGAATTATTGTGGCTTTCGTTTTGCAACTGACGTTAGCTAACGTTAGCGTTTACAACTCGACAAAAGAAAGACCAACGGCAACTGGTTGTCTCTGGACCTTGTTGTGTAGCCTTTGTTTCAACGGAGGAAAGTCTACATTTTGCTTGATATTTCGGATATAGAGCCAACTTGGGCTCGTTGCTATTCAACGTCTGGCTGGTGAGATGAATAGCATCTAGCTTCGAAGATGAAAACTGAAGTCTCAACAGCGGCCAGTTTTGTTGCCAGATTGCTGAGAGCAACTGGATACTTGTCAGAAGACTTACTGAAAGAGTTCACCCATTCCTTGGAGGAAGCTTTAGGAGGTAGAGTATGTAGCTAGCTATGTAAAAGCCATTGTTGTGTTGTTGACATTTCAGAGCCTATAGACTACTACTTAGTTACTATTAAGCAAACTAGCTTAATTACCTCTGTGCTGGGTCTAATGCTTTGCTCTCATTGCCCTCTTACAGAGCACTACCAACACCACTGGTTCCCCCAGGCTCCATGCAAAGGCTCGGGGTACAGATGTCTCAGGATCAACCACAAAATGGATCCCTTGATTGGCCAAGCAGCTTGCACCATTGGACTCACTCGAGAACAACTCTTCTCACTCCTGCCCAGTGAACTGACGATGTGGGTCGATCCGTACGAGGTGTCCTATCGGATAGGAGAGGATGGCTCCATCTGCGTCCTCTACGAGTCCACTCCACCAGTGCCAACTAATGCCAACACAACAGACATGGTCAGCTGCAAGGAAGTACTGAGATTTGGAAGGCCAAGCCCCTCCAATTCTTTCATGATGACCGTCTCAAGCTAATATTTTTTTATGTTCAGAGCTTTCTCTGTGCACTTCTGTATCAGTTCTGCCCCACATTTTGATGTAATTAATTAAGACATTAAAAGGGATTCTTAGGGATTTTGCCAATAAGGCCCTTTTTCTACTTCCCTAGTGTCAGATTAACTCGTGGATACCATTTCTATATATCTGTCAGGTATGAAGGAAGTTAAAGCTAGTTTTGTAAGCCAATGCTAACTAGTGTTGGCACAATGACTGGAAGTTTATGGGTATCTGTTAGCACGCAAGCAGATACCATAGACTTCCAGTCGTTAGCAACTTCCTTCAAACTGCATGCAGAGACATAAATGGTACCCACGATATCATCTTACTCTGGGGAAGTAGATAAAGGGCTTCATGGCCAAAACCCCAAAGTATCCCTTTAAAGATTTTAGTATTACTGCCACACCCTGTTTGTTTGTTGTGACTCATGAAAATGATAAATTGTTTTCCATGAGTTCCATGATCTGTAACTTAAGTACTGTCCTGAAGCAAAAATTGTATAGATTTATATTACAATTAGTTGTATTTGTAATAAATTCCTCAAAAGCAATTGTTCTGCCATGGTTTCTCTATCAACAATGGTCTCGTGTTGGGCAGGATCATGGTTGTGTTCAGTAGGCACGAAAATGGGGAAAATGCATGTTCTTATTGGACATTCATTCCTCCTGTTTAGTGCCCACACAACCCAGTTGATTGAGGCGTCTGTATGTTACAGAGGGTAAGGCTGCCATTGTAAGCTCAGGTGTATTCATTACTCCAATTGTTGCAAAATGTTTTGCTACAAAACAAGTTTCTATTGGACAAATTCTGGTATGTCTCCTTGTTTCATTCCGTTTGCAGTCGTTTGGATAGTAAACAGTTTCCGTTGAAAGAAGTAATGAATACACCCCGGGTGTTGAGATCAGGTTATAGATAAGATGGCGGGATATTTAGGTCACCTGGAGCCTGAGCTGCAGCTGACTGAACATACTGACCCCATGTATTAGCAGATTGTATTAGAGGTTCTGATCTTCCATCCCTTCACGAAAGGCAAGGGAGCAGTGACATAAGCAGGTTTGACCACTCCAACTTAGGGGTCAGTATCGCACAAAGGCACTCAGTAGATTTATGAATAACACAGATTTTGTAATGATAGTGAAGAGTGAAATGGTGGCAGGGAAATGAGCACAGGAGGAGCACAATGGACAGTGTAACCCTACACCTGCAATGAGGTTGAGAAATGTCATTTCTAGAGCAAAAAAGCAAAAAGAATGACTAAGACGGACAGTAATTGGTCAGGAAGAAAACCAGCACACACTCGAGGAATGAAGCTTGGGAAGTAAACTGAAGCTTCAGATTCTCATCGACAAAGCAGATGTATGATAAACAGCTGCTAGCAATTGTAGAATACTTTTTAGGGGAACATATTTGCCGTTGCATACCATCAGAGATGACTTTGTCCTTTCTTTTGGTTTGGTATTTCCATCTACAGTTAGGCCGACTGCTCTCAACGGGAGTGAAACAATATGCTTTTTGTCTAAAACAAATCATTGATCGGTAATAAGCATAATATAAAATGACAAAAAGCATTTGTTTTGGCTGGTTTGTTGTCCCCGAGGTGAGATGATATGGACCCAGAAGGCTTGAATTTCTGCTCTTGCCAAAGTAACTCGTTTATCATTAATTTGATCTGTTACAGCAATGAACCATTTCCACATACTTACCTTTTTTCAATAAGACAGGCAGTCATAAAAGGGCAGCACAGTTTCAGTGTCTAGGTACGACTTGTCCTGTGCAGCAGATTCTACAAAGACTCCCATTAAACCTCTTTATGTCTAAAGCAGACTTCAGTGAAAGTACACCTCTGTTTAAGTAATCAAATCATATCCACATGCTCATGGAGGCCAAGATTCTAAAGTAGCAAATAAATGGGGAATAAACTATGGTGGGAAAATGGTCAGTCACACCTCCACAAAAACTATAGAAGCATGGTTGTATCTACTGTATCACATATTAACATGATATGTCTCACTCTGGGAATTCACTTCTAGGACCACACATCTACTTTATTAAAAAATTGCCAAAGTTCTCATCTCATCACCTTTGAATATAAGTGAGATTGCTTTGCAAAAGTGCACCGAGAGTATGATGAATATAATAATGCTAATAATAATCGAAATTACACCATATTGTTATTGCATTAAAATGAATTTAAATATCTCACATAAACCATGCCAATTGGAAAAATGAGGCATGGAAAAACATGAGAACAGCCAGAGGAGAACCTTGTATATCTTTTCATGGAAAATGGAGAGAAATGTAGGAAAACTGTCAAGGTACTTGGATGAGGAATGTTTTTAATTTGTAAAGAAGCAAAAGAGAGATAGTTCAATTGTTTATGTGTACAGCCTAGTTTGAGCGCAACAGTTTAAACAAGCCTTACACATACTTTTAGGTATGCATTTGTCTTAATATTGGCTGCTCCCATAGTTGGACAAGCTCTCAAGTAAAACTGTTTTTCTCACATGAACCAAGTTTGAGAAACTAGATGGACACCTGCACTCTGAAAAATTATAGGAGGGGCAGACAGTAGATGCTGACTTGTAACAAACGCTTCTACACAAAACATTTCCAAATAAAACCACGAGAGACCAGGGGAAACATTTTTGTTGGAGTTTTAAGTCAGAAAGGGAGGTGTTAGTAAGAAGAATACATTCCTTTCTTCATTGCTTGCTTTGGCATTAGATTTTATAATCACTTCATGCAAAAGAGTTCTGTCCAAAATTCCAGTAATCATATCCCACTGCTCTTTACGTTTAAGTTCTCTCTCTCTCTGCACTCTGTCCACACCAGTCAGTATTTTCCAGATAAATAGTTCTTGTTTTTAAAGGCCAGCCTTTTTCCATTAACTTTTTCCAACTTTTTTCCCGACATACACAGCACAGGGGTTTGCCAGTCCATCCAAAATGGACAAAGGTCTTTTTATTTCAAAGTGAACCTTTCCAACATAATGGTTGAATGTATAGGGATGCAAGGGTCTCTGACAACAAGTTGCATAAAAACAATAATAAGGCAAACAAGTGGGTGTTATATGCGTTTTACGCTCTTGATATACATGTTCATTTTACACTCTTGATATACATGTTCATCTTTTCATCACTTTATAACACTTTCTAGTCCATAACATCCATAACAATTGGCGTAATGAATACACCTGAGCTTACAATGGCAGCCTTACCCTTTGTAACATACAGACGCCTCAATCAACTGGGTTGTGTTCAGTGGGCACTAAACAGGAGGAATGAATGTCCAATAAGAACATGCATTTTCCCCATTTTCGTGCCTACTGAACACAACCATGATACTGCGCAACACGAGACCATTGTTGATAGAGAAACCATAACATCCATAACATAACGGTTTGTTACAAGAAAAATAAATAAAGATATGTTTGGCTTAAAACCATTAGAGTTGAATGTTTTATTTTCAAATGTTATGAACCGGTGTGGTTTAACCTGAAATGACATGCATCCAAGGCCTACTGTCAGATTTCACAATTTTCTAAAACATGCCAATTTCCAAAAGCTGTCAAAACTGACGAGATGAGAAGGCTACTTTGACAGCAAATATTGGGTTAAGGTTTGTTTCCTAGTCTTACTTAATACTTCACCAGCAGCTTTTCTTTAAAACTGGATGGAAAATTCTCCTCCTGCTCACTCAGATCTCAGCCCAGTACTCACAGCCCTACCCCTCTGTCCTCAGTATTGTTCTGCTCCTATCCCAGCTGTTAGACACAATGATAGACCTGAGGACTTTGTTTTTCACCATTATTCTGGTACCGTGGATGCTCTCTTCTGCAGCAAGAAATGGATACATGGAAGCAAGGAAACCTAAGGTAATTTTTGGAAGTGCATATCTTTTGTAAATGTTTTTGGGCAAATTCATGATTATTTGATTTTGTTTAGAGTTTATGAGAATGTATTTTTGAGGCAGGATCCATACCTCTAAAAACTTAGCAGAATCTATAATACAACTATAAAGCTTAAAGTTTGCATATGAGAGTTGTAAAAGTCCCACACACCAGGTGCCAAACCCTATCCCTGCCTAAATGATGACTCAACATACATTATTAGTCTGTGAAGACTATACATTGGTGTCTGAGATTATAAATACTTGCTTAGCAGATAATCAGACCGTTAGTAAAACTCAGTTGGTGTGAAATAAAATAGCCAGCTTATGTCTTCTCTTGTGAGGTGATCTGGAGACATTTCTTCTAAACAATTCCACAGAAAGAGGTTGTGACCATCCCAGACTATGACACCGCTGGAGACTCAGATACAAGCCCAGCAGCAGCTCCGAAAGATGAGGGTGGTGAGTTTATTATCTCGAGACACACTGGAGAAAAGGCGTTCACAATCACTTATTTATTAAGGCCATATGCTAGGTCTAATGAGCTGTTTTCCCCTTTGTGAATGCATTAAACAACCACTCATTACAGCAGGAATGTTACATGTAGTGCCCTGTTGACTACTATGGCGCACGTTTATGTTAGGTTTCTATAAAGAATTAAGAGAGATGAATACAGGGAGGGATTACTTGGCTGATCGATAGGAAAACTTGGAAGTCATTGCTGAAGGAGAATGCATTTAAAGGACATGACTATGGATTTCAGAGCTGCCCACGTGCCTACTGTGTGTGTGTCTGACTGGGTCAGTATACTGTGAGGAGGTCTCCCCTGAGATGACAGCAGTTCCATCCCTGCCCAAGGAAACTGCCTATCTCTACGCACGCTACAACAAAATCACAAAAATCACCAACAAAGACTTTGCAGACATTGGTTAGTGATTAGAGTAGCTTTGCAACACTGTGGACTTTAAAAGAAAACATTAATATGTTATTCACTTATCACTCAAACTTTTTAAGTGAACCTTCTCTAAAGTTTATGGTCTCTAACATTTTATAGCAACTTTGAGAAGAATCGATCTGACTGGGAACCTCATCTCTGAGATAGAAGACGGCGCTTTCTCAAAGCTTGCCCTCCTTGAAGAGCTCAATCTCTCAGAGAACAAGCTGGCCAAACTACCCATGTTACCTGCCAAACTCATATCCTTCAATGCCAATTACAACCAGCTTAAAACCAAGGGTATAAAGTCAACCGCTTTTAAGGTAAGCCAGGAAGTCAGTCCAAGATTCTGGAGCAAACACTATATATCTTTATTTACATACAGTAACATTTTACAGTCTGAGTAATGGTTGCATTGAATGTCAATAGAATTTCAACAACAAATTCTATGCCAAACATGAATCTTACCTGAAATACACTGTAGTATGTAAACAAAACATCAAATCTCTTTTCTCAGAAACTCACCAAGATGGCGTACCTCTACCTTGGCAATAACGAGCTGGAGGCGATACCACAACTTCCAGAGAGTCTCCACATTGTGCACCTATATGTCTGTTTACAACTTTGCTTCCCACATCAATAACATTTAGACAAATATGTATCTTTCACCTAACACATTTTAGAGTATAAATGCAGGTGCAGGCAATTGCATAATTGTAAAAAAAAAAAAAACAGAGTTTACCAACCAACATCTGTCTTCTAATCTACTCCGCCTGCAGAACAATAAGATCACCACGCTATCGGATGAGACCTTCTGCCAAGGCAACAACACTCAGTACATCAGAGCCAACATGGAGGAGGTGAGACTGGATGGCAACCCTCTGATGCTGGCCAAGCATCCCAACAGTTTTGTTTGCCTCAGGGCTCTGCCCATTGGACCGTACCACTGAACCAGTGGGATAGTCTAGGGAGGACCACAATACTACAGTGAGGGGTTCCCTTGTGAAAAGGGCCAACTAATGTAATACACAAGTCAATAGACCATAGCACAGCAGTGGCATGTAATATGAGAAGTGTGTACTGGTATGTTACAATATAGAGCAGAGCTATGTAATATGAGAAATGTGTTTGTTTTGTAAGTTACAATTGAATGTCTCTTAGGTCAATCTTACCAACCATGATTGGCTAAATTGGTGCCCTCTTAAGTAGGGCAGGAGTTCTCTTACACAACATAACTATATGCACAATACTCTTTTGACCATTTTTTATCAATGTTTTATATTTCCAATAGCACATCTGGAAATCGCATCAGTTGCATTCATCTACTTTAAGTAATAATTGCTAATAAATGTACATAAAGTCTAACTACAATTTGCTAACATTTGAAACTGTTTACCTATATTTTAAATGGGTATAACATGTAATTTGCCGTAAATGTTTATATTCATTTATCAGAATAAAAACAATATAAAATGATTCAAACGACACTGCGATGCCTCCACTGAGTAATATAACTTTTATTAGACAAATACCACTGACACATTTGGCTCTGAAAAATGTTTCATCCAAGCTCAGTATCACAAAGAGTACATAAATAAACAAACATTTTTTCCCATACATTAAATATCAGTCTTTTGAACCATCCAGACATTTTTGCCTCAAGTCCATTGCATTGCAAACACCAGTGTTTGTGTCCCGATCACATCTCAAGTGTTCTACTTCCATTATAGTGGCTACTGGTTCAGTAATTCACTTGGCTACTGGTTCAGTAATTCACTTGGCTACTGGTTTAGTAAGTACAATCAATCCATCCTCGATCTTCTGCTGGTATTCCCTCTCTGACTTCTTTCTTCTGTAGACATCATCTGAGGGAGAAATGGAGATGAATGAAACAGGGGATGGGTTAACTGATTCTATAATAAATATTAAACTGTTTACAGTAGCTCAACCATTGACTTAATTGCACAATCTTAGCTTTTTGAAGAGGACCAACATACTTGTATTGACTGTAACCTCAGCAGTAGCCCAAGTTGTCTGAATCCAATTTATACTACAGTGTCGATTTCAGAGGAACAACTGGAGCAGGGTTTGAATGAGTGACCCTTTGGTTACAGGACAAACACCATACAAGCCTGGGATCTTGTGGCAGAGGTAGTACTCACATTGGGAGGCCACGGGCACACTCCCTTCTATGCATCCACACACAATGTATCTCCATTAAAAGACCTGAGATATCAAGGACTATCCCACTGTTGACACCACTGTAGTGAACAACCTGAATGTGGGTTAAAACAGAAACGTACAGGGCCACTGCACTAACGTTAACCACCCGTGTTACAACAGTAGAAGTCTGGGATCTTGGCAAAGCAGCAGTACTACTGTACGTACATCCACATACAGTGATGCTTCAATCGTGTTCGCTAGTTTGACAGTGCAGATAGTCAGCCAGAGGTTTGAATACTTACAGAATGTCTCCCTTCCTATCCTCACGTTGATCATGACCCATTCCATCACACCTCCAATACAGAAGAAGACGGGCAGAAATCTGTACACTCCAAAGCGACGTTTCCCTGGCACAAGACTCAGGAAGTACTTGATGTTTTGACTCTTCCTCTGAAACATTATCTCTTCTGTTCCTCGTGTTTTAACACTCACAGTATTTTCAATGACCTAAGTAGCAAGCAAGGTAGCATACCGATTAAGTAAAATGCCGTTAATGATCTCTTATGTTACTTACTTTATTGCATACCATGCATGGCGACTTTGTCCTTTACCACTGTCTTTATCACGATGCTGCATAAGACAAAATGGCGTTGCAGACGTCATATATTTAAGCGTTTTCATTGGTTCACGTGACGTCACGCTCTTACCAAAGATATTCAACTACCAACAAGACATCCAACTACTTACCCCCTTACCAAAGACTATCAACCACCATCAAGATAGCTTGATGTATGAGATGAGGGGTTATACATGCTTATGACAAGTCTTACAATGTATTATAACCACAACACAATAATGGATGAATATCCTAAATATATAGTTTTTAAAATATTTAAATCGTTTTCCTTCGTCCTGAGTGTAATATCTATTTTTGTCATAAGGTGTACACAGGGGGGACACCAGGTGCAGGCAGGGTAGAATTTCCTCTTTATTTCAGCAATTATTGASCGTATCTGATACCACCTGTTCAGGTGGGTTGGTTTTCCAATGGAGACTGTGCATCCTTCAGAGGATGCAAATAACTGGCCTTTGTGTGCAGTGTACCTGAAAGAGCAAATTTGGTTAAAGCAGTTGTCAACCAGACCAACAAATGTATTTTTGTCTGAGAACAATTCATCCTTGCAAGCTTTCAAAAAGGTATGAATTATAATAACACTGAAAACACAGGTCAGTGCACAAGTTAAAAAGAAGCTTGTAGTGCAATACAAAGCAAATAAATCTGCGCTGATATCAAGCTTCTGCACTACCTTCAAAATATTAAAGCATCCAGGTTAAAATGTGGCACAAATAATGCACACCTGGTGACTTGGCTCATTGTCTCTATTTAGATGGCACTACTAAAACAGTATTTAGCCAAATGTCAGAATATTTCATCTTCTCAAAATACCTTGTTACTTATCTATGATATAAATATGTTATATATCAAATTAATATAATTGATGGAGTTTTAGAACCTCTGATAAACCCAGACAATTTTTGAAGCATAATGAGCCTCTGTCTCTCTGGGGTACACTGGCACAGACAGGTTATCTTCCTCACATCCCCAATCTGTATCTCAGGGGTATGCTGACATACAAAGGTTGCCTTCCTCATTTCCCAGAGAAAGATCTATAATCACCAACCTCAACACCTTAGAGCACAGGTGTCAAACTCATTCCACGGGGGGCCGAGTGTCTGCGGGTTTTCGCTCCTCCCTTGTACTTGATTGATGAATTAACATCACTAATTAGTTAGGAACTCCCCACACCTGGTTGTCTAGGGCTTTATTGAAAGGAAAAACCAAAAACCTGCAGACACTAGGCCCTCCGTGGAATGAGTTTGACACCCCTGCCTTAGAGAGAGATGTGCAAAAAATGTGAAAGGGTTTATATAGCCTCCTAGTGTCATAACTCATACATGACAACTGCCCACCATCCGAAAATTAACAGCCTGGTCTCGTAGACTAGACGTAACATAGTAAATGTAAATATAGGACACTCAAAATAGTATGCTATTTTATGTTGATATGGTTACATACGACAGATGGTTACTTAAAAAACACTAAAGCAGGGTGGCTGGTCGGTGTGGATGAGTAGGGGTTGTCGTGTCTTTGGCTATGCCGGATTAAGTGATATGACATGCTATTCTATAAAATCATTTCTCTGTAATTAATATTACCTGATTAAGCTAATCAGGTAAATAATTAACTAGAAATTTGGGGCACCATGAAATAATGTTTATAGAGCTGTTATCTTCCGAATAAACTCTTAAAGACCTGGTAATCTTTTACCTCAATAGCAGTCAATATTTAATCGTCACCCTATTTAGTCTCATCTGAAAGTGTCACGCCCTGACCTTAGAGATCCTTTTAATTCTCTATTTGGTTAGGTCAGGGTGTGACTAGGGTGGGCAATCTATGTTTTCTATTTCTTTGTTGGCCTGATATGGTTCCCAATCAGAGGCAGCTGTCTATCGTTGTCTCTGATTGGGGATCATATTTAAGCAGCCTTTTCCCACCTGTAGTTTGTGGGATCTTGTTTTTGTGTAGCTGCCTGTGAGCAGCACAGAACGTCACGTTTCTTCTGTATTGTTTTTGGTGAGGTTCATATTTATTAAACATGTGGAACTCTAAGTACGCTGCGCCTTGGTCCATTAATTCAACCAACGATCGTGACAGAAAGTTGTTCTTGGTTATCTTCATGAGCCCTGGCTAACAAGTTGAATCAGCAATACAAAATTTGGTTTGATTATTTATTTACTAAATACCTAAATAATCACACAGAATTACAACTACACAGAATGGATCATACATTGATTACAAATTATGTCATGAAGGAAAACGTCCCTAGCGGACGGAACATATATGACGGCTGGTTACACAAATAAAGGGGGTTGGGTTTGAATGAAAGAGCAGGAAGACTGAGGAACAAAAAGGGTTTTGTGTCTCTATCGGGCCGTAGGCAGCTATGCTATCGTAAATACAGTATTTTATGCATTTCAAAATAACCGCCCATTTGGAAAAGGAAAATGCAATAAATATTTACTCTGAGCTGCACTTCGATCGTTTGGTCGTAGATGGAAGGCCGTGTTGTCCTTGAAGAATAGAATGGCTACTTGGTAGTACCGTCGTCTTGTGGTAGAATGGATACTCTGTCCATCCTCTCCTAGCCCAAGTTTAGCGGGCGGAGAGGGTATCACTTCTGGAGTGAATAAGAGTTCAAAGTTCATACCAAGTTGCCATACTTTTAAGCTCGTGCTATATTCTGGCTGGTATAGTCGAAATTCATCCTTTCGGCGTGTCTATCGTCACCTTCACATTGACATTCAATGCTAATTTTGTTAGGTTCTTGCTGAGGTTGGCTTAGTTCTGTAGGTGGTCTTTGTCCTTTCAACGTGGGGACCGCAAGTCCTCACGTCCTTGGAACAGGAAGTTTAATTTTTGTCAACGGGTTTATACAGTGGTGAAAGAAGGGCGTGTTTCATAGTTTACAACCAAAGTCTGTTCACTTGGGCGGGTTCTCTGAGTGAGCAGAGTTTACTCTATGACAACCAATTCTCTCCTTTAGAAGCTAAAATTACATTTAAACATTTAAATTGCACAACAATAACATGTGAATCTGAACTAGAATGTGTCGACTTTCCAAGATACAGTTTGTCGTCCTATCAGTAATAATGTCTCAGACACCAACTGATCTGACACCATATTAATTAAGTACCAACGCATATTTTCAACTGGTTGGATTACCGAAATATGGTTCAGTTTCCCACCTTTTGATGTTACCAGACTCTAAGTTAACAAAGGGATTTTCAATAGTCACATCGGTAGAGTAGGGAGAGAAAAAAAGGGGAAAGGTATTTATGGGGGTCATAAACCTCCCCAACAGGCCAAATTTGATTGATTATTTACGTTTAAAAATACCTAAAGTTGGATTAGGAAAGTTGTTTGAAATGTTTGGATCAAGTTTACAGGTAACTAATTAGATAATGTGTAGTCATGTTGCGCAAGTTGGAACCGGTGTATTTTCTGAATCATACGCAACCAAATAAATGAACATTTTGGATATATAACGACAGAAATTATCGAACAAAAGGACCATTTGTGATGTTTAATGGACATATTGGAGTGCCAACAGAAGATCTTCAAAGGTAAGGCATGCATTATATGTTATTTCTGACTTTTGTGTTGTGCCTGGCGGGTTGAATTATGATTTTCATGTGTATGTTTGCTGGGGTGCTGTCCTCAGATAATAGCATGGTTTGCTTTCGCCGTAAAGCCTTTTTGATATCTGACACTGTGGCTGGATTAACAAGAAGTTCATCTTTAAACCCATGTATAACACTTGCATGATTTATTAATTATTATGAGTATTTCTGTTTTTGAATTTGGCGCGCTGCTATTTCACTGGGTGTTGTCAAATCAATCCCGTTAACGGGATAGGCGCGCGAAGGGATCACTAAGTTAACAGTCACAATATATATCCTTATAGTGACAGCTCATGAACGACACTAGGTAAATCATTATTAGTATTGCTGCTGTCGTGGAAATTACCACCAGGGACACCTGCAGTCAATCTTAAATGAATCATTATTAACAGCAAGCTGGAGAGGTTCCAACAAACTCAATGCACCATAGTACACGTCAGTCAGGAGCTCCATCAGGGCAGTCCTGTTAGTTCTTATATACTGCTTACACAGACAAGTTAAATTTGCATGAATTACATTATTTATCATTAACTTTTGGTTCATATATGTGACTGACCAATACCTCATGAGGCTTCTTCTCTCCAAGCTTAGACCTTGAAACAGATATCCCTTTCCCTCCTCAAAACAATGTTCCGGGCGTACTGCCAATTTGCCTATACTGATAGTGAGGATTCCTCCCAGCACGATCAATCAGTCACTTGCATGAACCCAGCCAAATTGGTTATTAGAAAAGCACAAACATTTACCTTCACATTCCCTCCTCGTAATACTCTGTGATAATTATCGTAAAATTTTAAGGTATTATATTCTATTCTATTTATTATTCTATCAAAAGGAGGTTCTTCTATGAAGTAAGCGGAATTAAAACGTAAAACCAGACACCTCATGTTTTCAAACCCCTTCACTCTGGGTTGAACTATCTAAAATACACAAGGGATCTATAGACTCAGATTGTTTCCATAGCMCTTACAACTTTCTATTGCAATGGTTTTATAGGTAACTTAAGAACTTCACTTCATACAGTTACACATGCAGTGCATTCGGAAAGTATTCAGACCCCTTGACTTTTTCCACATTTTGTTACGTGACAGCCTTATTCTAAAATGGATTAAATCATTTCCCCCTCAATCTACACACAATACCCCATAATGACAACGCAAAACTGGTTATTTATTTTTATATATCACATTTACATAAGTGCCCAGACCCTTTACATAGTACTTTGTTAAAGCAGTGATTACAGCCTTGAGTCCTCTTGGGTATGATGCTACAAGCTTGGCACACCTGTATTTGGGGAGTTTCTCCCATTATTCTCTGCAGATCCTCTCAAGCTGTCAGGTTGGATGGGGAGTGTTGCTGCACAGCTATTTTCAGGTCTCTTCAGAGATGTTTGATTGGGTTCAAGTCCGGGCTCTGGCTGGTCCACTCAAGGACGTTCAGAGACTTGTCCCGAAGCCACTCCTGCTTCGTCTTGGCTGTGTACTTAGGGTCATTGTCCTGTTAGACTGGGATGAAGGTTCATCTTCCGAGGTCCTGAGTGCTCTGGAGCAGGTTTTCATCAAGGATCTCTCTGTACTTTGCTCCGTTCATCTTTCCCTTGATCCTGACTAGTCTCCCAGTCCCTGCCTCTGACAAATATAACACAGCATGATGCTGCCACCACCATGTTTCACCGTAGGGATGGTGCCAGGTTTCCTCCAGACGTGACGCTTCGCATTTAGACCAGAGAGTTCATTCTTGGTTTCACCAGGCCAGAGAATCTTATTTGTCATTGTCTGAGTCTTGAGGTGCCTTTTGGCAAACTCCAAGCGGGCTGTCGTGCCTTTTACTGAGTGGTCTTCTATCTGGCCACTCTACCAAAGGCCTGATTGGTGGAGTGCTGCAGAGATGGTTGTCCTTCTGGAATGTTCTCCCATCTCCACAGATGAACTCTGGAGCTCTGTCAGAGTGGCCATGGGGTTCTTGGTCACCTTCCTGACCAAGGCCCTTCTTCCCCGATTACTCAGTTTGGCCGAGCAGCCAGCTCTAGGAAGAGTCTTGTGGGTTCAAAACTTCTTCCATTTAAGAATGATGGAGGCCACTGTGTTCTTGGGGACCTTCAATACTGCAGAATTTTTTTGGTACCCTTCCCCAGATCTGTGCCTCGACACAATCCTGTCTTGGAGCTCATCAGACAATTCCTTCGACCTCATGTCTTGGTTTTTGCTCTGACATGCACTGTCAACTGTGGGACCTTATATAGACAGGTGTGTGCCTTTCCAAATCATGTCCAATCAATTTAATTTACCACAGGTGAACTCCAATCAAGTTGTAGAAACATCTCAAGGATGATCAATGGAAACAATGCACCTGAGCAATATTTTGAGTCTCATATCCAGGGGTCTGAATAGTTATTTAAATAAGGTATCTTTTTTATATAAATTTGCAAAAATGTCTATAAACCTGTTTTTGCTTTGTCATTATGTGGTATTGTGTAAAGTTTGAGGATTTATTATTTTATTATTTTAGAATAAGGCTGTAACGTAACAAAATGGGGAAAAGTGAAGGTGTCTGATTACTTTCCGAATGCACTGTATGCTTCATTACACGATTTCATTTATGGATTTTGGCAATGACATTTCAGCTGGAGCTTTTGACGCGAGTCGTATGTTAATGACAGATCGGTATCAATGCATTTTTTGTCTAAATTACTGTACATTTCGCAGTTTGCAGACCTCCACAATTAACCTGATACTCCAAATGAACAATTTTGGACAAGCCTAAATCAATTACGAGCACGGTTGACCCCTCCCCCGGCACTCATTCTTCTGGCGTTTCTTCATTTTCTTCTTTAGATAGTATTTCAGTTTGTCCTCCCAATGGCACATGTTCAAAGTGGATGGCCCTTGATAATAATCTGATTTTCCCAAGCAGACAAATCACCCACCTGAGCCGCCACTGTCCTTTACGGTCCATTATGTCTTGTCTATTTTCCTACCAAGTACACCAGCAGCATGAGAGAAGTTTGGACAGGTTCTCTCTCCATGCTCACTCCACGTGGGCTCATGTCGCACTCCTGAGAGAAAAGGCATGAGAGAAAGCTCAGTTGATAGCTTCAACTGGATGCTGTGTTACAGGTTGCTGGCTTGGACTCAGGAAGAAGAGGTGAAGGACCACAGTGAACGCCCTTGTTGCTATTACTTCAGATGGTTAGAGGTGGTGAGGCTCACTGTTCTTGGTTGAATTATTCCCTCCGTGCATCGAGATACCATCTGTGGTCACCTTCGCCATAACCTTGAGAGAGGACAGACCAGAACAGTTTAGTTAGGGCATTTCTGATTCAGGAAATCCAGACAAACTATTTACTGTATGACAAATTATTATTTCTAACAATATTCTTAATACAAATGTCTAAGACAAATGTTAAAGAGAACAACACACAGTTGAAACCATTTTTGCAAATTGGCTTATACTCCCCTATCATCTTGGCGATCTCATTGCAGTTACACGGTCAAGGAGTTAGAGGGCTAATCCTTAGGCAGAAAGCACGAACAACCAGCAGACCCAATCTGGTTAGATTTCTATTGAAACAAGACAAAAACAACATATATCGTGATTCATGCATCCCAAAAAAACACAACAGTCATGGTACGAATCACACATAGGACTATTGAGAAATAATAAACGTCTTCCTAATTATCAGTGTTTACATACTACATTTAAATCTCATCCAATGTCTCTAGACTTTCTAGTGAGGGTCAGGCCTCCCAGAAAGTCAGAACAGATGTCAGAGGTTATTCAACCCATTAAGTTAGTGTTTCTTTCCCTTTATCTCAGACTCTGTGACATTTCAAACATTGTGTATCAGGTTTACATTTGGTTTTTCAGTACATTTCTTATCAAGAGAATTTACATGTGTGTAACCAAAACACTGACAATAAATACTTCAGAAAATGTAATGTGTGTACCCTTTAACTTCTCTAGGGTAGGGGGCAGCATTCGGAATTTTGGATGAAAAGCATGCACAAATTAAACTGCCAGCTACTCATCCCCAGAAGATAAGATATGCATATTTTTAGTAGTAAGTTTCTAAAAATGTTTGAATCATGTCTGTGAGTATAACAGAACTTATTTAGCATTAGGATTATTTTTTTTAGGTCACTCTTTTCAATGAGTTTTCATTGGGAAACCAGATTTCTAAGGGACCTGCAGGTCCTACCACTTCCACTGGATGTCAACAGTCTTGAGAAATTGGTTGAGGTTATTCCTTTGTGTAATGAAGAAGTACGGCCATCTTGAACGAGAGTCACTCGAGGTGTCCTGTTTGTTAGAGGCGCGAGACCAGAAAGCTAGCTATAGTTGGTTTTAATCCTGTATTGAACACAGATCATCCCGTCTTCAATTTTATCGATTATTAACGTTAAAAAATACCTAAAGTTGTATTACAAAAGTAGTTTGACATTTTTTGGCAAAGTTTACAGGTAACCTTTGAGATATTTTGTAGTCACGTTTGAGCAAGTTGGAACTGGTGTTTTTCTGGATCAAATGCGTCAAATAAATGGACATTTTGGATATATATCGACGGAATTAATCGAACAAAAGGACCATTTGTGATGTTTATGGGACATATTGGAGTGCCAACAACAGAAGCTCGTCAAATTTTTATTTCTGCGTTTTGTGTCGCGCCTGCAGGGTTGAAATATGCTTATCTCTTTGTTTACAATGGTGCTATCCCCAGATAATAGCATCGTTTGCTTTCGCCGAAAAGCCTATTTGAATTCTGACATGTTGGCTGGATTCACAACCAGTGTAGCTTTAATTTGGTATTTTTTCATGTGTGATTTAATGAAAGTTTGATTTTTATAGTTATTTTTATAGTTTTGAATTTGGCGCTCTGCATTTTCTCAGGCATTTTGCCAAGTGAGAAAGTGGCGTCCCGCCTAAACTCAGATTTTTGGATATAAATATGAACTTTACCGAACAAAACATACATGTATTGTGTAACATGAAGTCCTATGAATGTCATCTGATGAAGATCATCAAAGGTTTGATTAATTTTATCTCTTTCTGCTTTTTGTTACTCCTCTCTTTGGCTGGAAAAATGGCTGTCTTTTTCTGTGACTTGGCTCATACCTAACATAATCGTTTGGTGTGCTTTCGTCGTAAAACCTTTTTGAAATCGGACACTTTGGCTGGATTTACAACAAGTGTATCTTTAAAATGGTGTAAAATACTTGTATGTTTGAGGATTTTAAATTATGGGATTTCTGTTGTTTTGAATTTGGCGCCCTGCAGTTTCACTGGCTGTTGACGAGGTGGGACGCTACCGTCCCACATACCCTAGAGAAGTTTTAAGATGCATCCTTTCTAGCCTGTGAAAAACCCACAAAAAACTAAATAAACCCCACACAATAAATGAAACACAGTATTAACACCACTAACAAATATTCATGACAGGTTGGTTTGTGTGTGGTTGCTGGCGTGTGTGGTAAAAACAAACAAAATGGGCAGGCCTTACATAATTTGGGAGCTCCCTTAACAGCTGGATCTGGGTACCTTCATACTGTATAGTACACAGTCTCACTAACTGCTCTCTTAAGGCACCTGCCTCATGAAGCCTTTCAAAGGGAGAGATACAGAATCATTGGTAAACTTGGTAGTGGACATTCATCAGTTCTGGAAGATTATTATTTATTTTTTTAACTTAGTTTTCACTATGCTACATCTGTCAGTCCTAAGAATTATTAATATTAGTCAAGCTTACGGCATCTTAGGCAGGAAGTCTAGATAAAACTATGCATATACAGAATCATATTTCAGACATCAGATGATACAGTGTCCCGTCAAGCAGAACAGGCACCTAGAGCCCTTTCTTGTAATCTTATAATTTTGACCTTTTCTGTACTGACTGTCCCTGTGACAACTTGTCAAAATATTAAACCTATTGTTTAACAAATCTTTTAGGTCCTTCAGAAAGTTGGTGCTGGCTTATCAGCTCAATATTTGGTACTAAAATAATTTTCTTGGATCTACTTCAATTTGACACAGTTCCACGTAATGGAAACAGATTGTTTAAGATTACATTAACTTCTTACGTAACTCACTGGTGTTACCCAAACTATAGAATTAAGTAATACCTGGAAATGGTCAAAAACATCTTATTCAATTATTCATACCTGTGTCCCACTATGTCCCTTACAGACTGTTTGAGTTTAGTGAGTAGCCTTAAGTTTAGTTAACATGTTTCTACATGTTCAACAACCATTGGTTCTATTTAACAGGGCATGGGTTGTGTTTCAAAATGTATTACCGGGGTGGAGGAAATCTCATAAGCATTTATAGTTTTATTGGTTAAGGGTAAGACAGGTCCTGTACCGTTACAAAAAGTGGATTTGTGCCAATCTTTGAGACATTTTTTCCCCAGACCCTTTACAGTCATACAATGCTTTATCTTTATCAAATGATCCATAAAGGGATCACCCTGAAATTCTCAGAATACTTTTTACACAACTTGTGGGTGTGCAAGTTGTATATTATTATTTTCTTCAATTGTTACAAATCTTTAGTAACCCATTATACTCTTCTTCACAAATTCCTCCTGTAAACTAGTGTTCTATTCATACAGGGTTTAAATATTTACACTAGTGCTGTCACGCCCTGGCCTTAGTATTCTTTGTTTTCTTTATTATTTTGGTTAGGTCAGGGTGTGACATGGGTATTTATGTGGGTTTTGTAGTGTCCAGGGTGATTGTAAGGTTTAGGGGGTTTATTTAGAGTAGTTGGCTTTATGTTTAGTATAGTTGTCTAGCTGTGTCTATGTTGTGTGTAGTTGTCTAGGAAAGTCTATGGTTGCCTGAATGGGTTCCCAATTAGAGACAGCTGGTTTCTGTTGTCTCTGATTGGGAGCCATATTTAAGGTAGCCATAGGCTTTAGTTTGTTGTGGGGAATTGTCTATGTAGAACGTTTGTAGCCTGTGTGTGTGCACTACGTTATTTAGCTTCACGATCGTTTGTTGTTTTGGTAGTTTGTAAGTGTTTTGTTTCGTTTTGCCTTCTTCAATAATAAAGAGAAGATGGCTTATTTTCCTCATGCTGCGTTTTGGTCCGAATCTCTTCCACACGATCGTGACAAGTGCTCTACTACTATAGCATATTTCGGGAATAGTACTCTCTCCTTTCATATCATCGCATCACCCAGGATCCCTATATAACATTATAAAACACTTCAACGGTTCTTCTAGTCTCTCCAGTCTCCAAATTACATATGCCTCTTGGAAGAGGGAACGCAACACCCTGCTACATCTCAACTCTCCGTGGAGTGAAAAAGTATGTGATCATAGGTGCGGGGAAGGACGACAGAGGCAGAGAAAAATACGGTTTACAGGGAATTTATTCCTCCTTGTGTGTGGGGAAAAGGGGCTGGACGGAAACAAAGTAAAGAAAGTACAAATTAAATAGTCCCCTCTCCTACCTTACCTGCCTTCCCACTTCTTACCTAACCTTTAGCACCACCTGGCGTGCTAACCAAAATGCAGTGGGTGGTCCACCCAGGTCTTACCTAGTTTGCATAGACATATTAAATACTACGGGTTATGTATGCCCGCAGGCTTCTTGCGTAAGCACTCCCAAGGTGCGTTCCCCTTCCTCCCCTGGGAACAAATGAAACAGAYCAATTTAAATTAACAAAAAAAACTAAGTCCTATTGGCATACACATACCGCTGAAGGAGCGGCTACAAAATAATATCCACAACTTTTACTGACCGCCACAACAATCAACACAGGACATAAAAATAAGCTCTCTCCCCTGGGGAAGGAACACTGGCTTTTATCAAGCTGTTGAAGGAGTTGGTAATTGCAGAGACAGTTGTATCCCCTGACGAGAGGGAGGGGTCAGAGCTCCAATCTGCGATGGGGCCGACCAATCAGCTGCTTAGAATCGAGGAAGCCATTTCCTGAAATACATACAAATCCACAACAACACAGAAACTGGGGAACGTAACATGCCCACCCCAAAACCTGCAATCTCCCAGTTTGAAACAACAAAAACCAACACGCATCCCCAGTTACTAAACCTGTGATAAAGCATCGGCGATCACGTTCGCCGTACCCTTCACATGGTGAATCTGTATATTGTATCCCTGTACAATCAGAGCCCACCGCATAAGGTGGCAGTTCTGAATGTACATTTGCCTAAGAAACACTAAAGGATTATGGTCCATGAAGACCAGAACAAGCAATGCACTGGAGCTCACATATACTTCAAAGAACTTAGAGGCCAGCAATAAAGCCAGCATCTCTTGTTCAATGGTGGAGTACTTTCACTGACAGGAGTTGAACTTACGGGAGAAGAAACAGACGGGACGATCCACTCCCTCCTCATCTTCCTGCAAGAGAACCGCACCCACCCCCACTATACTAGCGTTTACCTCCAACTTTTAAAAGGTTTGTCAAAGTTGGGGGCGGCAAGCACTAGGGCACTACAAAGTAGTACTTTGGCGGACTCAAAAACATAGTTACATTCCTGGGACCACTTAAATGGTACTTTGGGACTGAGCAGAGATGTAAGGGGAGCAACTACCATCAAAGAAATCTTACAGAATGTACGATAGTACCCTACCATCCCCAGGAATCTGCGCAACTGGTGGTGAATCGTGGGAGCAGGAAAAGCAACAATTGTTTCCACTGTCAGTTATTGGGCTCACTTGACCTCGTCCCACCTGCTTCCCCAAGTAAGTCACAGTAGCCTTCCCAAACTCACACTTGGCCAAATGGAGGGTTGGAACTTGGAACGTCCTGAAACACATTGAGAAAACTATTTATCAATAGGATAAGATCATTCGTTTGATCGTTATCCAAATGTTCCATTTGAAAGGGTAACTTTTTCAGCATCTCCGAATTACATAAGCGTTCACACTGCTGTAACGTATGGCGTAACTCCAACCCGTCCTCCTTATCCTCCTCTAGGTCCCAGCCAGGCTTCAGCACCACCGCAGCCACACTGGAGATGGCGGGCTGGACCGGCTTACCTGAGGAGCTGTCTGGAGAGTCACACATATAATACGCTTTCAGCATGTTAACATAACACACACGGGAAGAACGTCTATGATCTGGGGTCTTTATCACATAATCGGTGTCACTGAGTTTCTTTTCGACAAGAAATGGCCCAGAAAAACGTGCCGACAGAGATGAGCCAGGGACTGGCAAAAAAACTAAAACTTGATCCCCAATGGTGCAAAAGAACGTCCAACAGCCTCTTTGTCATAATGTAATTTCATGCGTTTTTGAGACTAGGAGAGAGACTTTTGGGCAAACACGCATGTGGCGTGCAGCCTCTCCCGCATCTTACTGACATAATCCAACACATTTTTAGGGGCGCTACTGGGTGTAGGAGACCGGATATGCTCCTTAAACATTTAGCGGACCCCGTGTTGTTGTGTGCAAACACAAGGTCAGCAGGGCTGAACCCACAGAACTCTTGTATTGTTTCCCTGATAGCAAATAGGACAAATGGCACCCCCTCGTCCCAATCGGTACTGGCATCCATGCAATACTTGCGTAGCATTGCCTTAAGTGTCTGATGCCAGCGTCTGAGGTCCCCTTGACTCTCCGGATGATACGGACTGGTGACCTGATAGGAAATACACAGCGTCTTTAACACATTTGAGAACAGTTTTGGCATAAAGTTGGTTCCTTGATAAGATTGGATTACTTTAGGGAGTCCAAACGTAGAGAAGAACTTAACTAGTGCCTTCACCACAGTCTTAGCCGTTATAGTACGGAGAGGGATAGCCTCTGGGTATCGAGTAGCACTGCACATTATTGTTAGTAAGAACTGGTTACCTGACCTAGTTTTTGGCAACGGACCTACACAATCAATTATCACTTGTTCAAATGGTTCCCCCACCACAGGAATCAGGCAGAGCGGCGCACGAGGAACTGTTTGATTCGCTTCCCAGTGAGTTGACAAACATGACATGTTTTACAAAATTGGACAACTTCAGACATCAAACCGGGCCAGAAAAAATGTTGAAGGACTCGGTTATAAGTCTTCGTGATCCCTAAATGTCCAGACCACGCCTTGTCATGAACAGAACCTACTGTCGGAACAGTGTAGGAACAACCACTTGAAGCCCTTCACTCCAGTCACTAACTGTTATGAGCTGCCCATTTATGCATCAAAACTCCTGCTTCCATAAAGTAGGCGGTCTCCCTAGTTTTAGCTTACTCAATGGAAATTACAGAAGCAAAACACTTGAAGACTGAATGTCAAAAGGGAGACACCAATCACCTTCTCGGGGGTGACAGACAAAATAATTATGTAATTGGGGCGCGATTTCGTTTTCCCCTGCCTTAGTTTTTACGGGGGTAAAAACTGTCGGCCTTGCAGAAGGAATACTCAGTGCATTGTCTTCAACCTCAACATTCTCAAAAATGGAAATAGACAAATCCACCACATCTCGCAGCTTGTGAGATTGTGCCCTCGTTAACACACAAGCAGGAAAAACATGGGGAAATGCTTGAACCAAGTTATCATCTGCAGTTTTGATTTCTGGGTTGTCTACTACTTCTCACACAGAAGACACGTTACCACCAGCGATATCGTTCCCAAGTAGCAATGTGACTCCTTTTACTGGCAGTGTAGACACTACACCAACATGGAAACGTCCTGATACCAGTCTAGACACTAAATGGACCCAGTGTAATAGTACAGGTACGGTTTTTGTCTCTATACCCTATAATGACATGCGCGCCACAATACGTTTCAGGGGACCAGGGTAAAGCATCAGTAACGATTACTGACTGCGATGCCCCGGTGTCTCGTAAGATTTGTATGGGCTTTTGATTAGCTTATTCTCCAATTAAGGAAACAACCGGCAGAGATAAACGGAGCATGGAAAGGATCCGGTTTCCCAAATGCTGAATCAATAAGTGGGTCCAGCAGATGAGCCACAAATTGGACTAAACCCAGCCTTTTAAATTTAGGGGATGGTGATAGGGACTGTTTAGGTTTACTTTTCAAAACCGGGCAGTCTGCAATCATGTGACCCTTTTGGTGACAGTAAAGACATTCACGGATTTTGTGCTAAGGCTTTTGTGCTAAGGAAAAACGACTTGAATGAGGCACAGGTGACGTAATCGTTCGGCCTTCAAAACGAGGCCCACCAAACACAGTCTTGTGTGTCAGAGTGTACTCATCTGCCAACACTGCTGCTTGGGCCAATGTCGCCACTTTCTGTTAATTTAAATGAACTACAATTCTATCAGGCAGGTTGCTTTTAAAATCCTCCAACAGCATCAACTCCAGAATATCAGCAAAGGTGTTAGCTTTGGTGGCTGAACACGAGTGATTAAACAGAGACTCTTTCTCCCTAGAAAACTCAACAAAAGTACGGTGAGAGGGTTTTTTGTGGTTCCTGAAGTGCTGCCTAAATCTCCTAAGTCTACCCAATCCTCTCCAAATCTCCCCAGACTTCCCAAATCTCCCCAGACTTCCCAAATCTCCCCAGACTTCCCAAATCTCCCCAGACTTTCAAAATCTCCCCAGACTTTCCAAATCTCCCCAGACTTTCCAAATCTCCCCAGTCTACCCAAATCTCCCCAGTCTACCCAAATCTCCATAGCCTCCCAAGTCTCACCAGTCTTCCCAAACCTCTCCAGTCTCACCACTCCTCCAAATCKGAAYGTATCACCAGTCTCCCAAATCTTCCAGTCTCCCCAAATTCTTCAGCCTCAAAAATCTCCCCAGTCTTACCAGATCTCCCCAATTCTCCCGTATTCCAAAATCTCTCATGTCTTCCCGGTCACACAGTCTCCCAAACCTCCCAGTCTCCCCAATCTAACCAGTCTTCCCAGTCGTCAAAATATCCATCTCACCAGCCTCCCAAATCTCCCAGTCTCCCAAGTCTTCCAAGTCTCCCAGTTACAGTCTACCAAATATGTCCAGTCTCGCAAATCTCCCAAATCTCCACAACCTCCCCAGTCTCCTAAATCTCCCCAGTGTTCCAAATTCTTCCCAATTCTCCTGTTTCCCAAAATCTCATCCAATCTCCTCAGTCTTCCAAATCTCTCCAGTCTACCCAGTCATCCAGTCACACCAGTCTTCCAAATCTCCCCAGTCTTCCAAATCTCCCCAGTCGTCCAAAACTCCCCAGTCGTCCAAAACTCCCAGACTTTCCAAATCTCCCCAGACTTTCCAAATCTCCCCAGTCTACCCAAATCTCCATAGCCTCCCAAGTCTCACCAGTCTTCCCAAACCTCTCCAGTCTCCCCACTCCTCCAAATCTGAAGGTATCACCAGTCTCCCAAATCTTCCAGTCTCCCCAAATTCTTCAGCCTCAAAAATCTCCCCAGTCTTACCAGATCTCCCCAATTCTCCCGTATTCCAAAATCTCTCATGTCTTCCCGGTCACACAGTCTCCCAAACCTCTCCAGTCTCCCCAATCTAACCAGTCTTCCCAGTCGTCAAAATATCCATCTCACCAGCCTCCCAAATCTCCCAGTCTCCCAAGTCTTCCAAGTCTCCCAGTTACAGTCTACCAAATATGTCCAGTCTCGCAAATCTCCCAAATCTCCACAACCTCCCCAGTCTCCTAAATCTCCCCAGTGTTCCAAATTCTTCCCAATTCTCCTGTTTCCCAAAATCTCATCCAATCTCCTCAGTCTTCCAAATCTCTCCAGTCTACCCAGTCATCCAGTCACACCAGTCGTCCAAAACTCCCAGTCTCCGAAGTCTCACAGTTACAGCCTCCCAAATCTCTTCAGTCTTTGAAATCTCCTAAATCTCCCCAAATCCCCCCAGTGTTCTAAAATCTCAAATGTTTTCCAAAATCTCCCCAAACCTCCCCATTCTTCCCAGTCTCCACAAATATCCCCAGTGTTCCAAATTCTTCCCTATTCTCTAGTTTTCCAAAATCTCTCAATCTCCCCAGTCTACCAGGTCTTCCAGTTTCCATAGCCTCCCAAATCTCCCAGTCTTCCAAAATCTCCCAAGTCTCAAATCTCCACAGTCTCCAAAATCTCCAGTCTCCAAAATCTCCAGTCTCCAAAATCTCCTCAGTCTTCCCAAAATCTCCCCAGTCTTCCCAAAACTCTCCAGTCTTCCAAATCTTCCAAATCTCCACAGACATCCAAATCTCCCAGTCTTGCCAGTCACACCAGTCTCCAGATCTCCCAGTATCTCCAGTCTCTCAAATCTCCCCAGCATCTCAAATCTCCTAAATCTCCCCAGTGTTCCAAAATCTCCCCAAAACCTCCCCATTCCTCCCAGTATCCCCAGTCTCCCCAAACGTCCCAAGTGTTCCAAATTCTTCCCAATTCTCCCATTTTCCAAAATCTCCCCAGTCCACCAGGTCTTCCAGTTTCCCCAGTCTCTCAAATATCCCCAGTCTCTCAAATATCCCCAGTCTCTCAAATATCCCCAGTCTTCTCATATCTCCCAGGTCTTTCATATCTCGCCATACTCCCCAGTCTTCCAAAATCTCGCCATACTCCCCAGTCTTCCAAAATCTCGCCATACTCCTCAGTCTTCCAAAATCTCGCCATACTCCCCAGTCTTCCAAAATCTCGCCATACTCCCCAGTCTTCCAAAATCTCGCCATACTCCCCAGTCTTCCAANCTCCCCAGTCTTCCAAAATCTCGCCATACTCCCCAGTCTTCCAAATCTCGCCATACTCCCCAGTCTTCCAAATCTCGCCATACTCCCCCAGTCTTCCAAATTTCCCAAACTTCTCCCTTCTCCCAAAATTCTTCAGTCTCAATCTCCCCAAATCTCCCCAGTCTTCCAAATCTCCCCAGTCTCCCAAACCTCCCCAGTTGTGTAAATCTCCCCAGTCTTCCAAATCTCCCCAGTCTTCCAATTCTCTCCCAGTCTCCCAGTTACAGTCTCCATAAATATCTCCAGTCTCCCAAAGCTCTGTTACACAGCTTCCAGAATCTCTCCAGTCGCAGTTTCACTGTACCAACCATGTGTACTTAGACTTGCATGGCTTGGTCTTTGAGACAAGCATATGCTACTGGCAGGATCAACCAGGTAGCCACTCACAACGTAGAGGTTGTACATGGGCACACTAAGCAGAGAACGGTCAGGGCACGGTCTCGCAAATCTCCCCAGTCTTCCCAGCATCCCCAGTCTCTCCAAATGTCCCCAGTGTTCCAAATTCTTAGCTCCCCAGTCTACCATAGCTCCCCAGTCTTCCCATATCTAGAATCGGCTTTCTATTTCGCAACAAAGCCTCCTACACTCACGCCGTCAAACTTACCCTAGGAACAGACTATCCTACCGATCCTCGACTTCGGCGATGTCATCTACAAAATAGCTTCCAATACTCTACTCAGCAAATTGGATGCAGTCTATCACAATGCCATCCGTTTTGTTACCAAAGCGCCTTATTCCACCCACCACTGCCACCTGTATGCTCTAGTCGGCTGGCCCTCGCTACATATTTGTCGCCAGACCCACTGGCTCCAGGTCATCTACAAGTTTATTCTAGGTAAAGCTCAGCCTTATGTCAGCTCACTGGTCATGATAACAACACCCACCCATAGCACGCGCTCCAGCAGGTATATCTGACTGGTCATCCCCAAAGCCAAAACCTCCTTTGGACTCCTTTCCTTCCAGTTCTCTGCTGCCAGTGACTGGAACGAATTGCAAAAATCGCTGAAGCTGGAGACTTACATTTCCCTCACTAACTTTAAACATCAGCTATCTGAGCAGCTAACCGATCACTGCAGCTGTACATAGTCCATCTGTAAATAGCCCACCCAATCTACCAACCTCATCCCCAAATTGTTTATATTTACTTTGCTGCTCTTTTGCACACCAGTATCACTACTTACACACCATCTGCTCATCTATCACTCCAGTGTTAATCTGCTAAATTGTAATTACTTTGCTACTATGGCCTATTGCCATACCTCATGCCATTTGCACACACTGTATATAGACTTTTCTTTTCTTCTATTGTGTTGACTGTACGCTTGTATATTCCATGTAACTCAGTGTTGTTTCTGTCACACTGCTTTGCTTTATCTTGGCCAGGTCGCAGTTGTAAATGAGAACTTGTTCTTAACTAGCTTACCTGGTTAAATAAAGGTGAAATAAAAATATCACCCAGTCTCCCCAAAATGTCACCAGTCTCCCCAGTCCTCCAAATCTCCCTAGTCTCCCCAGTCTTAGAAATCTCCCCAGTCTTAGAAATCTCCCCAGCCTCCACAAATCTCCCCAGCCTCCACAAATCTCCCCAGTCTTCCCCAGTCCACCAAACCTCCCCAGTCTCCCCAGTTGTTCCAAATCTCCCCATTCTTCAGTCTTCCCAGTCTCCCCAAATATCCTAGTTACAGTCTTCCAAACCTCTCCAGTCTCCAAAACCATTCCAGTCTCACAAATTTCCAAAGTGTTCCAAACTCTTCCCAATTCTCCCGTTTTCCAAAATCTCACCAGTCTAACCAGTCTTCCAGTCTCCACAGTCTTCCAAATCTCTGAATCCCCAGAATCCCAAATCTCCCAGTTTCCCAAGTCTTCCAAATCTCCCAGTTTCCCAAGTCTTCCAAATGTCCCAGTTTCCCAAACCTCATTCTTCTGTCTCCCCAAATCTCCCCAGTCCTCAACCTCTCCAGTCGACCCAAAACCTCTCCAGTCTTTCCAAATCACCCAGTTTACCAAGTCTTCCAAATCATCTCCCAGTCTCCAAACTCTACCAGTCTTTCCAAATCTCAAAGTTAGTCTCCCAAATCTCCCCAGTCTTCCCAAGTCTCCCAAACCCCTCATACTTCTCCGTCTCGCCAGTCGTTCCAAACCTCGCCAGTCGTTCCAAACCTCGCCAGTCTCCCCAGTCTTGCACTCTTCCCAGTTTTCCAAATCAGCCAGTCTCCACAGACTTCCAAATCTCCAAGTCTTGCACGTCTCCCAGACTCGCCAGTTTTCCAAATCTCCCCAACCTTTCGCAAATCTCGCCAGTCTCCCGGTCTCACCAGTCTTCCAGATTCTCCCGGTCTCGACCGTCCTCCAAATTGTCCCGGTCTGCCGGTCTTCAAATTGTCCCGGTCTGGCCGGTCTTTTCAAATTGTCGGCGCGTCTTTCAATTGTTCCCGGGTCTGGCCGGTCTTTCAAACTTGTCCCGGTCTGGCGGTTTTTCAAATTGTCCGGTCTGGCGGTCAAGGTCGTCTCAATTCTCGGTCGTGGCTTCATTGTCGTGGCATCAAATTCTCCCGGTTCTGGCCAGTCTCCTCAAATTCTCCGTCTGGCCCCAGTCTCTCAAATTCTCCCGGTCTGGCCAGTCTTCAAGTTCTCCCGGTCTGGCCAGTACTTTCCTCGTTGGCAGATTTTCATTCCCCTCGTCTGGCCAGTCTTTCAAATTCCTCCGGTCTGGCCAGTCTTTTCAAATTCTCCCGGTCTGGCCAGTCTTTCAAATTCTCCCGGTCTGGCCAGTCTTTCAAATTCTCCCGGTCTGGCCAGTCTTTCAAATTCTCCCGGTCTGACCAGTCTTTCAAATTCTCCCGGTCTGGCCAGTCTTTCAAATTCTCCCGGTCTCGCCAGTGTTACAAAGCTCAAATCTGCCAGTCTTCCAAAATCAGTCTCGCCAGTCGTCCCAAATCTCGCCAGTCGTCCCAGTCTACCCAATTAGTCTCCCAAATATCTGTCTTCTCATTCTCCAAAATCTCCCATCTCCTAAATCTCCCCAGTGTTCCAAAATCTCCCCAATTCTCCCATATTGCAAATCTCCCCAAATCTCCGTTATTCTCCCAAACCATTCAAGTCTTTCCAAAACTCCCAACCTCCCAGCTAGTCTCCCAAACCTCCCCAGTCTTCCAAATCTCTCCAGTCCTGCCAGTATCCCCAGTCTCTCCAAATGTCCTCAGTGTTCCAAAATCTCCCGTCTACTCAGTATTCCCAAATATCTCCAGTCTTCTCATTCTCCAAAAACTCCCCAGTCTCCTAAATCTCCCCAGTGTTCAAAATCTCCCCAATTCTCCCATATTGCAATTCTCCAGTCTTCCCAGTCCCCCCAAATATCCCAGTTAGTCTCCCAAACCATTGCAGTCTCCCAAATCTCCTGTGTTCTCAAATCTCCCCCGTCACCCGAATGGATTCTATAGTCTTGCTGCTTCTATACTTAGGTATTCACATCCACACCACCAACAATGATCACAGTGCAGCCAGCCTGAGAGGTACATATGTTTGAGGAAAGCTGTGTCCGGTGTAATCAATAAACAGCACTCACCCATTAGACTCAAGCTTCTCCTGTCAGTGCTCACTACCTGTAGATCAACGGGCGGTGGTGGACAAAACCCCTAGATAATGTTATAGATTGAAAAACTCAGCTCACACAGAACTGGTTGGYGTATTCATTCAGACACCTTTTTCACATCAGAGCTAGTCCCGACAACTCTCATTCACTCATTCACTCAGTACTTAACAGTAATATCTTATTATTCCAAATGTAATTTATTTGTTGAACTCAGCTTCCCACTTACCTAAATTACAAATCTCTTAGAACTAATAATATAAAATAACACATGCTCAAAAACACGTTGTGCAATTACCAGTGGCTGCAGACCACGTCGACACTTCAAATAAATGCCTAGAGAGCTGTCAGCGGGACTTTTCCATGGTACCGTTACTGCCCTCACTCTAGTCTTGTTTATGAGACAAGCTCTAGCCTTCTTAAGACTAATGGTACCTTCATTTTTGTTTAGTTTTATAATAAAACATTAATTAAAACATTTTATTTTTTATTGACTTACAGAAATTCAGTTGCAGTGTCCCTCAATTGTCTGTGGATGATGCGTCCCCTCCTGGGCAGCTCGCAGTAAGGGTCTGGTCGGGTCCTTGTCTTTTGGTCAAATGGGAATTTCGCCTCACGCTTCATAAAGTGCACCACCGGTTTTCCCTCGCAGACCCTTACTGGAAAGCTCCACAGGCAGAACCAATCATTTAGTTTGTGACGCCAAATTGTCGGACACCTGAAGTCAATCTTAAATTAACCTCTTGACACRACAGGGGGTGCTGTTTCAACTTGGACATTTATCGTTCCCAAATTAAACTGCCTCGTACTCAATTCTTGCTCGTACAATATGCATATTATTATTACTATTGGATAGAAAACAATCTCTAGTTTCTAAAACCGTTTGAATTATGTCTGTGGGTGAACCAGAACTCTTTCTGCAGCGAAATTCATGACAGGAACTGCGAAGGTCTGAAAACGAGGCTCTGTTCTCAGATCAGTTTAAAGCTCTGTATGTATCCTATGGGTCGACCATGAACTGCCACCCGCCTTCCCCTGATGTCAGTAACCAATGCAGGCAAGTGGAATGAGTTTCTACGTAGTTCTCAGAGCTTATAAAAGGCCAAGGAACGACAGGAGCTCTCTTTCGACGCTTCGCATTGCGCAAAGCAAGACCTCAGGATGGCATTTTGAAACGCTCAGTTATCGGCCTTAGCTATATCCGTCTGTAATTAATTCGATATAGGTGTTAGAACATCATAACGAAGTTATTTTAAACCGAGTTATATCAGTTTATGCGAGTATATGCTATTTCGGATTTCCTAGTATTGCGCTTTGAACATTGGGCATGTTGTGGCCACATAGCTAATGTTAGCTGCTAATTCCGAAGTTGAAGACGACGTTTTACAACCAAGCAACGATTCTTTGGACAAGGACCACTTGCCCAAGATTCTGATGGAAGCTCCTCCAAAAGTAAGAGCTATTTATGTTATTCCGTATTTATGTGGAAAAATGTAAGCGCATTTGTCCGCCATTATTGCGCACTAGTCTGGCTGTAACGCACACTGTATGTCTGTAACGTTAATTTTAAAAATCTAACTCAGCGGTTGCATTAATAACTAATGCATCTTTCATTTGCTGTCCAACCTGTATTTTTTAGTCAAGTTGACTTATTTATTGATTAGATTAGGTGCCTTCCAAGATGCGCCGGGCCAGAATGCAGACCTGTTGCCACTGATCACATTGTATAACCACGTTGTGCTGCTAAATATGCACATTTTCGAACAAAACCTATATGCATTGTGTAATATGTTACAGACTGTCATCTGATGAAGTATATCAAGGTTAGTCCAAAATTATATATCTTTTGCTGTATTGTTACGATCGCTAACCTGTGCTGCTGGGAAATTGCTTGTGTTTCTGGCTATTGTGCTAAGCTAATATAATGCTATATTGTGTTTTCGCTGTAAAACACTTACAAAATCTGACATATTGGCTGGATTCACAAGATGTTGGGCTTTCATTTGCTGTACGCTGTGTATTTTTCAGAAATGTTTTAAGATGAGTAATTAGGTATTTGACGTTGGTCTCTGTAATTATTCTGGCAGCTTCGGCACTATTTCAGATTGCAGCTGCAATGTAGAACTGTGATTTATACCTGAAATATGCACATTTTTCTAAAAAAACATATGCTATACAATAAATATGTTATCAGACTGTCATCTTATGAAGTTGTTTCTTGGTTAGTGGCTATATATATCTTTATTTGGTCAAATTTGTGATAGCTACTGATGGAGTAAAAAACTGGTGGAGTAAAAAAAGTGGTGTCTTTTGCTAACGTGGTTAGCTAATAGATTTACATATTGTGTCTTCCCTGTAAAACATTTTAAAGATCAGAAATGATGGCTGGATTCACAAGATGTGTATCTTTCATCTGGTGTCTTGGACTTGTGATTTAATGATATTTAGATGCTAGTATTTACTTGTGACGCTATGCTAGGCTATGCTAGTCAGCTTTTTTACTGTGGGGGGTGCTCCCGGATCCGGGTTTGGGAGGAATTAGAGGTTAATAATTCTATATTAACAGCACGCTGGAGCGGTTCCAACAAACTCAATGCACCATAGTACACTACACGTCAGTCAAGAGCTCCATCAGGGCAGTCCAGTTCTTATATACTGCTTACATTATTCATAAATCACCATTAACTTTTGGTGCATGCATGTGAGCGACCAATACCTCATGAGGCTTCCCTCTAAGCTTAGACCTAGAAACTGAGATATCCGTTTCCGTCCTCAAAACAATGTTCTGGGCGTACTACCAAACTACCAATACTGATGAGGACTCCTCCCAGGCACAATCAGTCAGTCACTTGCATGAACCCAGTCAAATTGGTTATTAGAAAAGCAAACATTTTCCTTCACACTGCTATTGACCAACTGGGTTCAAACCCACGTCTCCTGTGTGTCACAACACTATGTAGGCCTAAGTCTGTCTAGGATTTAGCTTGAACGAATGTAACTTCAGGTTTCAGGCAAAAGTACCAGTCATTGGGCCTCCCGAGTGGCGCATCAGTCTAAAGCACTGCAGGTCTTGAGGCATCACTACAGACCCGGGTTTGATTCCGGGCTGTGTTGCAGCCGGCCGCGACCGGGAGACACGAGGCAACGCACAATTGGGCCAGCGTCGCCCGGGTTAGGCCGGCTGGGATGTCCTTGTCCCATTTCGCTCTAGCAACTCCTGTGGTGGGCCGGTCACATGCACACTGACACGGTTGCCAGTTGTACGTTGTTTCCTCCGACACATTGGTGCGGCTGGCTTCTGGGTTAAGCAAGCAGTGTGTCAAGACGCAATACGGCTTGGCAGGGTAGTGTTTCGGGGGACGCATGGCTCTCGACCTTGGTAAGAGAGTTGCAGCGATGGGACAAGATTAACTATCAATTGGATAACGAAATTGGGGAGAAAAAGGGGTAAAAGTAAATGAAAAGGTACTAGTCATCACAAACATGGTTATGAGTATAATGACCCATTATTAAAATGTAAATGCCAGGTAATCCAGAGAAAGTGGTCAAAATGCTTTATTTTACAGTTCAACAGTAATTCCCAACACACAATGACCATAACATGTTAACAGATATCTTTGTTAAGTATCATTGTGGTTCATACAAAAAGTTATTTTTTATTTTTTATTTTTTTAAGTTGTTTTTAAATAGATATAAATTAAGCTACATTGAACATGAAATGTATCGCTACCTCTTCACATACCTAAAAGTGCCTCAGACATTTTATTCAAAGCATGTGTGATTTAGAATATGTAGCTAACAGAGACAACCTTTTCAGTTTGGGGAGAAAAAAAAAAGTGCAATTGAGAAGCACCAAAAATATACATTTGGCACATGAAAATCAAAGCAAGTAAATGTAACCCGAAGCCAAAAAAGCTTTACTCTGCCTTCGATTGAGAATGGAAAGGTCAAGGACGGATAAATCAAATCAGTTGAACCTAATGGAGGAGGATACTTGAATAAAAGAAACCAACTGGCATACTTCCTCCAATTACAGAAACAAACAAGGCCTAAATATCAAATTTCAAAGCTATAAAATGCTTTAGGAATAGTTCTAAATGTCAGATAATACACAATATAGGCTAGAGCGTTTCCTCCAGAGGCTTTAAAAACACTGAAAACTCTTAAATAAGGCCATGTAAATTCTACAAATTAAATACAGATAATGGAATAAAATGCCTTAACTTTGTACAAATGAGAATAAAAGCCATAAAATGTTAACATATAGCTAGGAACTCTTAACTGTCATGTCCAAAAAGATAAACCTTTATAACACATCAGGAAAACACCATTTCAATTGCTTCTTTAATCGAACATACAGTAGAAATGACATGACTAAAAAGTGATGTATATAAAATCTGTAATATTCTAGCAAATGAATGCTGCATAGTTATACATGACATGGCTTCATTATCAGATGTTTGTATCATTTATAAAACAGATGAAGGAAATTTCACAGTGTCCCAAAAACACACATGTAAAGAAGGATATACTGCAGGTACAACTCATATGGGGACATCCATTGTGCCTCACACTTCACCATTCCATCACTCAACAGTCAAGGGGCAGTCTATAGTATGTGCAGTGTAAACAATACTTTAAACCATATTTTTGGATGTTTAGGCAATAACCCAGCGTCCCCTTTTCTAAACATATTAACAGAAAGAAATAGGATTTTCCAAATCTCCAAAAAGCATCCCAAACAATCCCAATACTCCCAATCTGAGCACAGCTAAAAGACAAAGCACTGCCTTGATGAGATGCAACTGAAACTGATGAAATTTACATGGAGGACAAAAGGACTTTAAGGCTGTGTTCAGACAAATTCAAAATATTTTTTCCCACAATTATTGGTCTTTTGGCCAATCTGATCAGATCTTTTGCCAATAATTGGGTAAAAAAACAAACAGAATTGGGCTGCCTGTGTAAACGCTGCCAAATATATTACGGGCCGGTCACATTGGGTAGGCAATAAGTGGTTGAATTTCTATGACCGGTGACAGGTTAACTCGCAGGATCTTCTGGGCTTTCCTCCTCACCTCCTCATCGGTGATCGAGTCATCAACCTTGATCACCTTGAACCTCAGGTTGTTCTCACTCAGTCTAAGGTCTTCGGACTGCTCTTTGACCAGCCAGACCTCATTTCTGGGCCTCTTCACACAGAGTTTGTCTTCAGCCTCGTCAGTCCTTTTCCTTTTCTGGTCCCTCCAGCAAGGCATTCCGTTGCATTCCTTCAAAACCCGGTCGTTTTGCAGTATGGCAGGCACTCCGATGATATTGACTGGGCAGGGCAAAAAGTTCACTCTCCTCAAAGTGACAGATTTTGCTGAGTTTCCGGTACCTTCCGAAGGCTGTACTTGGGTACCTGTTAGAGATAGTGGTCGATGAGTGTTGGGCACAGTCACCTCTCCTGACCATACACCTGTGTGGAACTGCAGTCTCGCTGTGTGGCCTGTAGAGGGTCCAGTGATGTTGGTCAGTCTTATGTATGACTGCATCTGAACAGGCACAACAGCCAAGGCTGGTGGTTTCGAGAGGACCGTCTGTTTGAGAGACTCCTTTGACAGATTTGTCAAAATAATTGTGGGTTGATTCTTCAGTACGACTTTTGCTGCTGCACTTAACAAAGAATAGTTGATTTCAGTCTTCTTGCCATGGGGTTTTCTACCCTTCTTTTTGCCAGTCTTTTGAACCTTTGAGACAGCAATGTCCAGTGTGCTTTGTGTCTTTATTACAGGCCTCAGTACTGCAGTACAAGACCTGTAACCATAAACATCTTTGCTTTTAAGTACAGTAGGTTTGTGACCTTCATCTTTGAGTCCCTCAATAAAAGTGGCCAGTTCTTTCTCAGTATCAAAAAGGTCTTTTGACATAGGACTGAACGCTTTCAGAGTCTCCAGTAGAGTAGTTTGGCCAGCTGAGTTGAAACGTGACCATGACTGGACAACCTTCTCTGTGGCTTCCTTACAATTCATGGCATATACCATCTGTTCTGTAATCTGTAGCATTGGTGAAACTCGCGTCCGAGATCAGCCCTGTGGGCAAAAAGAGAATAAACAAACATAAAAATGTAGACTTCATACTCAACTTCTGTAAATCATTGACATTCAAAAACATGGATAAGGGAAATCTCAGGTTAAGGTTTCTCATCAGGTAGGCTAACCCAATATTCAACGTACCACCAAAGTGACTACAAACAAAGCTGTATTCATAATCTTGCTGAAGAGGGAGACACACAAACTCTGAAATAAACTCGTTACATCAGTGGTTTTGTTTCTTTAAAGAGCTTTTCCTATTTTAAACAGATTCAAAACATCTACCAACCATGGGTGACTAACATTAGCTAAAATTCAGTGAGGCAATTTCCACCATAGACTTTAAATGATAAATTGACAATTCCAACTGGAATGAATTTTTACATAGAGCTTTCTTATTGAAATTAGCTCCAAAAAACACGACATAACATTCCAGTAATATTTAATATGAGAAAATGTAAAATTGAGAGTTTGCCCCTTGATTGTTTTCATGCAGATCTGATTGGCAAAGCCTCTGCCACAAAAACAGGTGTATGACTTGTCACATAAAGTAGGCGAGCTTTTGATTCAACTTACGGTGGATGCGGCATGTCAAAACGGAATGTAGAAACTGGAATATAACTTTGCATTGCTTTGCTGCAAGTTTGTGCAGCAGCTGTACCGCTGCCAATGCTTACTTAGCTCAGACTGGAAGTCCTCGTGATCAGCTACAAAGACATCAAGTCTTAGCGTTAACTCTAGTTTGCATTGGCACACAGAACTACCTCTAAAAAGGCTTCTACAAGCTGCACTCCATTGATCTACGTGCGTGCACGTGAGTGGAGTAAGGTTTTTTTTGTATATCCACTAGGGGGCTTGGGAGCCAGAGTAGCTAACCAAGCAAGAGGGGCCAAGGCACTCTTTTTGACTAGCCACGGAAAACGTTTGAACTTCCGGATCAAGAGTTACAGTATATGCCCGTTTACAAAATACTAGCCACGTCTGGCGTTCTATGCTTTCGACACTACTTTTTAGCCACAGAAGAAAATTAATTTTTTGGAATTGCTAGAGCTTGAACAGCAAGAACTTGAACTGCTATTACTACTCAGGAGTATGGAGAAAAAAAGGACTGAGAAAATGGCAAGTTCGTTCCATGAAGACCACGAGAGGGGATGACGAAGAACGCACGTCTCTTGTTCAACCTACGCGAAGCATTGATGAGGAACGACATGTTCAAATAAAATGTTATTGGTCACATACACATGGTTAGCATATGTTAATGCGAGTGTAGCGAAATGCTTGTGCTTCTAGTACCGACCGTGCAGTAAAATCTAACAATTTCACAACTACCTTATACACACAAACATATAAATTTATGGATGAGCGATGGCCGTGCGGCATAGGCAAGATGCAGTAGATGGTATAGAGTACAGTATATACACATGAGTTGAGTAATGTAGGGTATGTAAACATTATAAAGTGGCTTTGTTTAAAGTGACTAGTGATACATTTATTACATGCAATTTTTTATTATTGAAGTGGCTAGAGATTTGAGTCCGAGTGGCTGCTGCCAACAGTGATGGCTGTTTAACAGTCTGATGGCCTTGACATAGATGCTGTTTTTCAGTCTCTCGGTCCCAGCTTTGTTGCACCTGTACTGACCTCGCCTTCTGGATGATAGCGGGGTGAACAGGCGATGGTTGATGTCCTTGATGATCTTTTTGGCCTTCCTGTGGCATCGGGTGGTGTAGGTGTCCTGGAGGGCAAGTAGTTTGCCCCCAGTGATGCTTTGTGCAGACCTCACTACCCTCTGGAGAGCCTTGCGGTTGTGAGCGGAGCAGTTGCCGTACCAGGCGGTGATACAGTCCGACAGGATGCTCTCGATTGTGCATCTGTAAAAGTTTGTGAGTGTTTTTGGTGACAAGCCAAATTTCTTCAGCCTTTCTTCCCCACACTGTCTGGGTGGACAATTTCAGTTTGTCCGTGATGTGTACGCTGAGGAAGCTTTCCACCTTCTCCACTACTGTCCCGTCAATGTGGATGGGGGGGTGCTCCCTCTGCTGTGTCCTGAAGTCCACAATCATCTCCTTTGTTTTGTTGACGTTGAGTGTGAGGTTATTTTCCTGACACCACACTTCGAGGGCCCTCACCTCCTCCCTGTAGGCCGTCCCGTCGTTGTTGGTAATCAAGCCTACCACTGTAGTGTCATCTGCAAACTTGATGATTGAGTTGGAGGCGTGCATGGCCATACAGTCATGGGTGAACAGGGAGTACAGGAGAGGGCTGAGAACGCACCCTTGTGGGGCCCCAATGTTGAGGATTAGCGGGGTGGAGATGTTTCCTACCTCCACCACCTGGGGGCGGCCCATCAGGAAGTCCAGGACCCAGCTGCACAGGAAGGGGTCGAGACCAAGGGTCTCGAGCTTAATGACGAGTTGAGGGCACTATGGTGTTAAATGCCGAGCTGTAATCGATTAACAGCATTCTTACACAGGTATTCCTCTTCTCCAGATGGGTTAGGGCAGTGTGATTGCATCTTCTGTGGACCTATTGGGGCTGTAAGCAAATTGGAGTGGGTCTAGGGTGTCACCTGTTTACCGGACGTGTCCCAAACATGCCGTTTTCAACTCTCTAGAGACAGCACGAGCAGTAGAGATGCTCTGAATGATCGGCTATGAAATCCCAACTGGACCATAAGGGGGGGGGGGGGGGGGGGGGGGGATATACACGTCGTCTGTTGATTATAGTCGAAGAGAATTCTCTTGGTTGATAATGCGGTCGGCATTTGATTGTAAAGAATTCTTAGGTCAGTCGTGAACAAAAGGACTTAAGTTCCTGTATGTTGTTATGATCACGCCAAGACTCGTAAATCATAAGGCATACACCCCCGCCCTTCTTACCAGAATCAAATCAAATTTATTTATATAGCCCTTCGTACATCAGCTGATATCTCAAAGTGCTGTACAGAAACCCAGCCCAAAACAGCAAGCAATGCAGGTGTAGAAGCACGGTGGCTAGGAAAAACTCCCTAGAAAGGCCAAAACCTAGGAAGAAAGATGTTTGTCGGCGCAATGCGTGAAGAAACTAGGTGGCTGTACCGACTAACGTATCCCAAGCGAGCCATGCTTCCGTGAAACAGAGAATGTTACAATCTCTGATGTCTCTCTGGAAGGCAACCCTTGCTCGGATTTCGTCTACCTTGTTTTCAAGAGACTGGACGTTGGCTAGTAGTATACTCAGGAGGGGTGGGCGATGTGCCAGTCTACAGAGCCTGACCAGAAGACCGCTCCATCTGCGGCGCTGTTTTGGGTTGCCTGCTGGGATCCGATCCATTGTCCTGGGTGGTGGACCAAACAGAGGATCCGCTTCGGGAAAGTTGTATTCCTGGTCGTAATGTTGGCACGTTAACGTTGCTCTTATATCCAATAGTTCCTCCCAGCTGTATGTAATGAGACTTAAGATTTCTTGGGGTAACAGTAAGAAATAATACATTAAACTACTGCATAGTTACCTAAGAGCGCGAGGCGACCATCTCTGCCGGCGCCATGTTGAAAGGTGTTCACTACTTTCAGATGTCTGTTGCCAGATTTTACGACTTCAGTGGCTTGCCCCTCAGATCTCGCAGAAGAAAACTCACAGCTTACCCGTAAGGGCTGCAGAAAGTCTGTCTGACCTTTCGGTTTTTGGCGAGCGGCAGCACACCAAGTATTGCTGAGAGTTGTAACTCATAAGCTAGGAATGTTTCTGCCATCGTCACAGAAGTGTGCCAGGCTATCTGGCATGTCCCGAAGGAGGATTTTGTTGCTTATCCCTCCGTGGCACACTGGGCAGATTGAGGATTGTTGGACAGAAAACAAGTTCGGTTCCGAGATCCGGCAAACCTGGGCAGCGATTACTACAACGGCTTTTTGCCAATGGTCCTGATGGCAGTCTGCGATGCAAGGTACGAACCATATCCAGGTAGGATACGCTAAATACATGTGACTATACACACACACAATCCAACCAGGAAGTGGGAGATATGAGGTTTGTAGTTTTTCAACTCTTGGTCTATCAAATAGTGTCTATGGGGTCATATTGCACTTCCTAAGGCTTCCACTAGATGTCAACAGTCTTTAGAACCTTGTTTGATGCTTCTACTGTGAAGTGAGGGCAAATGAGAGGGGATTGAGTAAGGTCTCCCCCAGAGTGCCACGAGCTGACCATGCGCGTTCATGTGAGAGTTAGCTTGAGTTCCATTGCATTTCTGAAGACAAAGGAATTATCCGGTTGGAACATTATTGTAGATTTGTTAAAAACATACTAGAGATTGATTCTATACTTCGTTTGACATGTTTCTACGGACTATAACGGAACTTTTTGACTGTCTGCTCCCAGTGATCGCGAGTCATGAATTTGGAATACTGGGCTAAACGCGCTAACAAAAAGGAGGTATTTCTACATATGATGAACTTGATCGAACAAATCAAACATTTGTGGAACTGGGATTCCTGGGAGTACATTCGAAGATCAAAGTGTATATTTATAATGCTATTTCTGACTTCTGTTGACTCCAACATGGCGGATATCTGTTTGGCTTGATTTGTTGTACTCAGATTATTGCATGGTTTGCTTTTTCCGTAAAGTCTTTTTGAAATCTGACACAACGGTTGCATTAACTTCTTATGGCTGCAATCCCGTTAACGGGATCGATATGACAACAGCCAGTGAAAGTGCAGGGCGCCAAATTCAAGAAAAAAAATTCTCAAACATACATGTATCTTATACCATTTTAAAGGTAATCTTGTTGTTAATCCCACCAAAGTGTCCGATTTCAAATAGGCTTTTCGGCGAAAGCAGAACATATCATTGTTAGGTTAGCAACTAGTCACAGAAAGCATACAGCAATTTTCCAACCAAAGAGAGGAGTCACAAAAAGCAGAAAGAGAAAATTCATCACTAACCTTTGATATTCTTCATCAGATAACACTCCCGGGACAACATGTTACACAATACATGTATGTTTTGTTCGATCAAGTTCATATTTATATCCAAAAACCTCAGTTTACATTTGGCTTTGCATCCAAAACATCCCGTGAATTTGCACAGAGCCACATCAATTTACAGAAATACTCATAATAAACATTGATAAAAGATACAAGTGTTATTCACAGAATTAAAGATATACTTCTCCTTAACTTCTTATGGCTGCAGGGGCAGTATTGAGTAGCTTGGATGAAAAGTGCACAGAGGTGCCCAGAGTAAACGGCCTGCTCCTCAGTCATAGCTGCTAATATATGCATATTATTATTATTATTGGATAGAGAACTCTGAAGTTTCTAAAACTGTTTGAATTATGTCTGTGAGTATAACAGAACTCATATGGCAGGCAAAAACCTGAGAAGAAATCCAACCAGGAAGTGAGAAATCTGAGGTTGGTCGATTTTCTACCCATCGCCTATTGAAAACATTGTAGGATATGGATCTGTTTGCACTTCCTACGGCTTCCACTAGATGTCAACAGTCTGTAGAACGTTGAATGAAGCTTCTACTGGGAAGTTGAGCCGGATGGGAGCTGTTTGAGTCAGTGGTCTGGCAGAGAGCCAGGTCCTGATCATGCGCATTCCACATGATATCGACTTGCGTTCCATTACTTCTATAGACAAAGGAATTCTCCGGTTGGAACGTTATTGAATATTTATGATAACAACATCCTAAAGATTGATTCTATACTTAGTTTGACAAGTTTATTCGTTTTCGTCCGACGTTCGGCTGGACCTGCATGAGCGTTTGGATTTGTGTACTAAACGCGCTAACAAAAGTAGCTACTTGAACATAAATGATGGACATTACCGAACAAAACAAACATTTCTTGTGGAAGTGGGAGTCCTGGGAGTGCATTCCGACGAAGATCAGCAAAGGTAAGTGAAGATTTATAATGCTTTTTATGAGTTTTGTTGACTGCACAATTTGGCGGGCAACTGTATGGCTTGCTTTTGTGGCTGAACGCTGTTTTCAGATGAATGAATATTGTGTTTTGCCGTAAAGCTTTTTGAAATCTGACACAGCGGTTGCATTAAGAACAAGTGTATCTTTAATTCTATGTAAAACATGCATCTTTCATCAAAGTTTATGATGAGTATTTCTGTTATTTGACGTGGCTCTCTGCAATTTCTCCGGATATTTTTTAGGCATTTCTGAACATGGCGCCAATGTAAACTGAGGTTTTGGATATAAATATGAACTTAATCTAACAAGACATATGTATTGTGTAACATGAAGTCCTATGAGTGTCATCTGATGAAGATCAAAGATTAGTGATTCATTTTCTCTATTTGTGCTTTTTGTGACTCCTCTTTGGCTGGAAAAATGGCTGAATTTCTGTGAGTTGGTGTCCTAACAATCGTTTGTGGTGCTTTCGCTGAAAAGCCTATTTGAAATCGGACACTTTGGTGGGATTAACAACAAGATTACCTTTAAAATGACTTTTAATTATGAGATTTGTTTGAATTTGGCACCCTGCACTTTCACTGGCTGTTGTCATATCGATCCCGTTAACGGGATTGCAGCCATAAGAAGTTAATGTGCAGGGTCACAGGTTAGTCAACGTAATATGTACATGTAGGTAGAGCTAAAGTGACTGTGCATACATAGTGAGTAGTAGCAGCATAAGAGGGGGGATGGCAATGCAAATAGTCTGGGTAGCCATTTGATTAGATGTTCGGGAGTCTTATGGCTTGGGGGTAGAAGCTGTTGAGAAGCCTCTTGGACCTAGACCTGGCTCTCCGGTACCGCTTGCCCTGCAATAGAGAGAAGTTTATGACTAGGTGGCTGGTGGCTGACAATTTGTAGGGCCTTCCTCTGACACCGCCTGGTATAGAGGTCCTGGATGGCAGGAAGCTTGGCCCCAGTGATGTACTGGGCTGTGCACACTACCCTCTGTAGTACCTTGCAGTCGGAGGCCAAGCAGTTGCCATACCAGGCATTGCTGCAACCAGTCAGGATGCTCGATAGCACAGCTGTAGAACCTTTTGAGGATCTGAGGACCCATGCCAAATCTTTTTAGTCTCCTGAGGGGGAATAGGTGTTGTCTTGCGCTCTTCACGACTGTCTTGGTGTGTTAGGACCATGATAGTTTGTTGGTGATGTGGACGCCAAAGAACTTGAAGCTCTCAACCTGCTCCACTAGAGGCCCGTCGATGAGAATCAGAACGTGCTTGGCCCTCCTTTTCCTGTAGTCCACGATCATCTCCTCTGTCTTTATCACATTGCGGAAGGGGTGGTCCTGGCACCACACTGCCAGGTCACTGACCTCTTCCCTATAGTCCCATCGTTGTTAGTGATCAGGCCTATCACCGTTGTGTCGTCTGCAAACAAATGGTGTTAGAGTCGTGCTTGCCAATGCAGTCATGAGTGAACAGGGAGTACAGGAGGGGACTAAGCACACCCCCCCCCCCGTGTTGAGGATCAGCGTGGCAGATGGGTTGTTGCCTACCCTTACCACCTGGGGGCAGCCCGTCAGGAATTCCAGGATCCAGTTGTGTACAGTCCCAGGGTCCTTAGCAATGAGCTATGAGGGCACTATGGTGTTGAAAGCTGAGCTGTAGTCAATGAATAGCATTCTCACGTAGGTGTTCCTTTTGACCAGGTGGGAAAGGGCTGTGTGGAGTGCAATAGATATTACATCATCTGTGGACCTGTTGGGTTGGTATACAAATTGGAGTGGGTCTAGGGTTGATGTGAGCCATGAACAGCCTTTCAAAGCACTTCATGGCTACAGATGGGAGTGCTACGGGTCGGTAGTCATTTAGGCAGGTTACCTTGGTGTTCTTGGGCACAGGGACTACAGTGGTCTGCTTGAAACATGTAAGTATTAGATTTACCCAGGGACAGGTTGAAAATGTCAGTGAAGACACTTGCCAGTTGGTCAGCGCATGCTCGGATTACACGTCCTGGTCATCCATCTGGCCCTGCGGCCTTGTGAATGTTGACCTGTTTAAAAGGACTTACTCACATTGGCTACAGCAAGGGTGATCACAGTCCGGGACAGCTGGTGCTCTCATGCAATCAGTGTTGCTTGCATTGAAGCATGCATAGAAGTAATTTAGCTTGTCTGGTAAGCTTGTATCACTGGGCAGCTCGCAGCTGGGCTTCACTTTGTAGTACATAATACTTTGCAAGCCCTGCCACATCTGACGAGCGTCAGAGCCAGTGTAGTAGGATTCCACCTTAGTCCTGTATTTACGCTTTGCCTGTTTGTCTCAGGGCAAAGTGGGATTTCTTATAAGTGTTCGGGTTAGCGTACCGTTCCTTGAAAGCTCTACCTTTTAGCTCAGTGTGGATGTTGCCTGTAATCCATTGCTTCTGGTTGGGGCATGTACCTACGGTCACTGTGGGGACAATGTTATTGATGAAGCCGGTGACTGATGTGATCTACTCCTCATTGCCATCGGATAAGCCCCGGAACATATTCCAGTTTTTGCTAGCAAAAAACAGTACTGTGGCTTAGCATCTGTGTCATCTGACCACTTCCGTATTGAGCGAGTCACTGGTACTTCCTGCTTTACTTTGATTGTAAGCAGGAGGATAAAATTATGGTCAGATTTGTCAAATGGAGGGCGAGGGAGAGCTTTTTACCCATCTGTGTGTGGCAAAGGTGGTCTAGCATTTTAAGTTTCCCTGCTTTAAAGTCCCCGGCCAACCGCCTCTGGATGAGCATTTTCTTATTCGCTTTATACAGTTCGTTGAGTGCGGTCTTCACGCCAGCATCAGTTTGTGGTGGTAAATGGATAGCCATGAAAAATAAAAAATGTAATCAAAATGTTGTGGTGGCGTGGTTAGTCATGAGATTTGAAACCTAAACCGAGTTGGAATAAGAGGTTCACATCTTACATGCTGCTTCCCTTTTTTTGCAAATGGTGAATCCATGGGAACTACTTAGGATCCACTATTTAGGCTGAAAGCTCATATACCCAGTATACTAATGTGCTAACATTTCTAAAAACATGTTTTTGCTCAGTCATTATGGGGTATTGTGTATAGATTGATGGGGGGGGGACGACGACGACTTAATCCTTTGACACAAATGACTCAGTTAGATAACCTGACCCAACCCTTCTCTCCCATCTCCTGCTGGCTTTCGCAGGTTCTGCCATTACTCTCCTGAAGTTGCTGGTATTAGGCTACATGAGCAGCCTGCAACATTTCATGTGGAATGCCAATTTATCTTAACATTTCAACTGATCTGCGTGCCAGTTAGTTTACATACCCACATTTTTTGTGTGGAACAGTTTCATTTCATTTATAATAACGTCTTCATCTCAAAATCATTGTCATGTGGATAAATCAAACTTCTCTCCAAATGAAAATGATACTAACCTAAAATATAACTTCTATTGCCAACTGAGTAAAAATAGCCTACATAGAGCCAACAAATAAAAACTAGCCTGCCAGTAGAAAATACCCAGATAAAAATAAAATATCCTATAAATCACATTGGCTATGTATGGCCTGTATGCACCAAACTTGAAACATTGTATAAAATCTTCTGTGCCCCTCAAGTTACCTGCACCAGTGAGCTGGGGACAGACACAGCTGTATGCTATTTGTGCAAAGGATAAGAAATCAGTGCTCGACTTGGGCAGGAGCTCACCGGAGCAGAGCACCGACATCTCAATGTTCTACTGCTTTTGCTCCTGTTCCTCTTATAGAATATTAGCTTAAACATATTGTGGAGCGCCTGCACCTAAATATAAAACCGCACCAGCACCCAAAATGAGTAAAGAAACCTATTTCAGTCCAGCAAAAAAAGTAAATCAGGTGGACCTATTTTATGACGTTTCCACTGGATCAGAGCATGACATTTTTCCCTTTCACGCCGAGTGGTTATCAAAAGGGAGAGCGCTAGAAAGATTTTTCAAATAATTGAGAATGACAATTCCTCAATGTGATGTAAAAAGCAGACTTAAATGTGCTTGCTGTTTGAGGTGAATAAAACATGACTTTGAGAAGCTCCGAAGGTCATTAGTGGAGGTGTATTAAGACAAATCAGAAATACTATATCAGATCCCCAAATGGGCACATTTATATGGCTACATTTGAACACATGCCAGGAAGCCTATAGGCCTACTTCAAAATGTAAATCATGTGTGGGTCCTTACAACATTGACAATAGCATTCCAAACAAAAGACAATGACAAAACTCAAATGGATTGAAAAACTAAAACTTGTTTCTCACAAGTGTTGCATAGGTTGTGCACTCTGCAAATAATGTGTCCATTCCAACAATGGTAAAAGGAATACTACTGAATGCATTACAGAAAATCCCATAACCAAACAAACATTGTAGATTAGAAATAATATGAATTAACGGTAAATGTACTATTGATATACAATGCATTTCGGATTTTTTTTTACCACCTTAGTCTTATTCTAAAATATTAAATAAAACAATTAACAATCTACACACAACCCCATAATGGAGAAAGTGAAAACAAGTTTAGACATTTTTGCTAATTTACTACAAATAAAAAAACAAATACCTTGTTTACATAAGTATTCAGACTCTTTGCTATGAGACTCGAAATTGAGCTCAGGTGCATCTTGTTTTCATTAATCATCCTTGATGTTTCAACAACTTCATTGGAGTCCACCTGTCTTAAATTAAATTGATTGGACTTGATTTGAAAAAGGCACACACGTGTCTATATAAGAAGGACCCACAGTTGACAGTGCATGTCAGAGATTTTATTTTATTTTAAATCATGCCATGAGGTTGAAGGAACGGTCCGTAGAGCTCCGAGACAGGATTGTGTTGAGGCACAGATCTGGGGAAGGGTACCAAAAAACATTTGCAGCATTTAACTTTAGGGAATGGCCGATTAATCGGGGCCGATTTCAAGTTTTCCTAACAATCGGAAATCGGTATTTTTGGGCGCCGATTTGCCGTTTTTTTTTTCACCTTTATTTAATCTTTATTTAACTAGGCAAGTCAGTTAAGAACACATTCTTATTTTCAATGACGACCTAGGCAGAACGACAGATTTTTAACCTTGTCAGCTCGGGGGATCCAATCTTGCAACCTTAGTTAACTAGTCCAATGCTCTAACACCTGATTACATTGCACTCCACGAGGAGCCTGCCTGTGCCGCGAATGCAGTAAGCTAAGGTAAGTTGCTAGCTAGCATTAAAATTCTTATAAAAAAACTATCAATCAATGACTGTCATTGCTCCAGTGTACTTAACCATAAACATCAATGCCTTAAAATCAATACACAAGTATATATTTTTTAAACCTGCATATTTAGCTAATAGAAATCCAGGTTAGCAGGCAATATTAACCAGGTGAAATTGTGTAATTTCTCTTGCGTTCATTGCACGCAGAGTCAGGGTATATGCAACAGTTTGGGCCGCCTGGCTCATTGCGAACTAATTTGCCAGAATTTTACGTAATTATGACAACATTMAAGGTTGTGCAATGTAACAGGAATATTTAGACTCATGGATGCCACCCGTTAGATAAAATACGGAACGGAATAAACGTTTTGTTTTCGAGGTGATAGTTTCCGGATTAGTCAAAGGTATATGGTTTAGAGAGAAATAGTCGACGCGTTATAATTCCTGTAATAACTTGCGGCTGAATTTGAAAGGGGTTCCTTCGTTATTTTACCGTTCATGTCTTCCATAGAGAATGTCTTGATCTACTTCAAATAAGGTCTGTTTCGTGCAGGCTTAAACCGCCTCGACGTTTTGATACCCGTGTAAATCTCACTAGGATAAGGTAACGTTTGTTAAAACTTGTTATGGCTGCAGGGGGCGTATTGAAAAACTTGAAAATATGTGCCAATTTTCAAACGGCCTCTTAATCAATTTTTGCTCATACAATATGCATATTATTATTACTATTGGATAGAAAACAGTCTCTAGTTTCTAAAACAGTTTTAATTATTTCTCTAAGTTGAACAGAACTATTTTTACAGCCCATTTCCTATCCGGAAGTGAGATTTCCAAAATCGATGTCGCTCTTCAAGAGCTTGTCTATAAAAGGYCATGTCACTTAGGACTGTAGAAACACYTCATACGCCTTCCTCTGGGTGTCATGCGGAAGTGAGAGCAGAAATGACTTGATTATCTCGTCCTGGGATTGAACACAACCTCTTGGAGTYACAGGAGCGCCATTTWRTTTTTTTCCTGGGCGCGAAGTTGGACCTGGGCTCGGCTCCTGGAAAGCCCTCGTTAAAGGTGAATATGTTCTCTGGCTTCGATTTTACTTGATACATGTCACAATATCATCCTAAAGTATGTTTTTTCAATATAGTTTAATTATATTATTGAAATTTATTCTGGACTTTAGAGGTGATGCGTCGCAAGAATTGGTTCAAGAACGAGAGGTTAGCAACGCACGGCCAGTGTGKTTGCTAATTCTGAGGGAAATCGTTCGTTATGGATCCAAATAAAGTCGGTTCTGAACAAAGGACCCCTTGGAGAACATTCTGATGGAAGATCAACAAAGATAAGGACCCAATTTGGGATGCCATTTCATATATATCTGTCGAACTGTGCTATGCTACCGTTTGCCTTGAGCCAATGCTGTTGTGATGTTAGCTATTGTAGTAAGCTAATATGACGATATATTGTGTTTTCGCTGTAAAACACTTCAAAAATCGGAAATATTGGCTCTATTCACAAGATCTTTCTCTTTCATTAGCTATCCACCATATATTGTTCTGAAATGTTTTATGATGTGTAATTAGTAGTTGACGTTGGTGTCTGTATTCTCTCTGGCTACTCCCGTGCGATTTCTGACTGTAGCTATGATGGTAGCAGTAATGTAAAACTGATTTATAGCTAAAATATGCACATTTTTTGAACAAAACATAGATTTATTGTGTAACATGTTATAGGACTGTCATCTGAGGTAGTTTTTTCTAGGTTATTTAGGTTGGTTCTAGGTTAGTTAGGTTGGCTTGTGTATGCTACTTGCATCCTACTTGTGCTGTGAAAAATGTCTGTCCTTTTTTATTTGGTGGTGAGCTAACATAAATATATGTGGTGTTTTCTCTGTAAAACATTTTTTTTAAATCGGACATGTTGGCTGGATTGACAAGATGTTTATCTTTCAAATGCTGTATTGGACTTGRTAATGTGTGAAAGTTAAATATTTAAAAAAATATATAGATTTTGAATTTCGCGCCCTGCACTTGAGCTGGATGTTGTCATAGGTGTACCGGCGACGGGCTGCAGCCATAACAGGTTAACATATTTTCATAAATCCACTCTACATTTTTTTTTATCTTCGCTTATATTTTGCCAATATTGATCAGAGTTACCTTGTCCTATGGATATCTACACAGTTATAAAATTGGCACGGTGATGTAAGCCTACACGAAACACAGACCTTATTTTAAGTGAATCTAAAAATATCCTATGCAATAAATGAAGGAACCGCTTTTCAGATTTTGCTAGGTGTCATGGGAATTATGACTCGCACTTTGGTTGTCAATTCTTACCATGCCCATTATTAAAATAGGATTTCCTGCATATAGAAATTAAGGTTTTTGTTTTCAACATTCATCACAAGTAACAAACTATTTTTATTCAAACAGTTGAGAGTATTTGTCTCCTAAGCAGACTCTTCAGTATCATTGTCACTTCAGAGCTGTGTGCGTGTGTGTATTATATTAAGTTAAAATAAAAGTGTTCATTGAGTATTGTTGCAATTGTCATTATTACAAAAATGTGTGTGTATATGATATATATATAAATTAACTTTTTTTTCTGTCAGATTAAAAAAARACTTTACGTAAAAAGCACACCATGCAATAATCTGAGGCGGCGCTCAGAAACATTTCTCCGCCATGTTGGAGTCAACAGAAATACGAAATTACATCATAAATATTCCCTTACCTTTGATGATCTTTCATCAGAATGCAGTGCCAGGAATCCTAGTTCCACAATAAATTGTTATGTTTTATAATGTCCATTACTTATGTCGAATTAGCAACTTTAGCTAGCATGTGTAGTACATGTCCAAACACTTGCGCAATTGAACGCAAACGGACGAAAACTTCAAAAAGTTATTGCAAGTCGAATAAACTGGTCAAACTTAGTTGAGAATCAATCTTCAGGATGTTATCATATATATCCAATAACGTCCCAATCGGAGCATTTCTTCATGTCTGTAAAAGTAATGGCACACATTGACATCCTATGTCTAGCGTGCGTGACCAGGAACTGGCAATCTGCCAGACCAGTGACTCAAATAGCTCCCATCTGGCCCCACATCACACTAGAGGCTTCATTCCACGTTCTACTGACTGTTGACATCTGGTGGAAGGCGTATGAAGTGCAAACAGATCCATAAATTACAGGGATATGAATAGGCGATGACTTTCACATCGACCCTTTTCAGAATTTTCACTTCCTGTTTGGAAGTTTGCCTGCCATATGAGTTCTGTTCTACTCAGACATAATTCAAACTGAATTTTCTAAAACTGAGTTTTCTATCCAATAATATGCATATATTATGATCTGGGACAGAGTAGGAGGCCGTTCAATTTGGGCACCAATTCATCCAAAAGTGAAAATGCTGCCCCCTATCCCTAAAAAGTTAAGGTCCAAGAACACAATTGCCTCCATCATTCTTAAATGGAAGACGTTTGAAACCATCATGACTCCTCCTAGAGCTGGATGCCAGTCAAACGGGGGAGAATGGCCTTGATCAGGGAAGTGACCAAGAACCCGATGGTAACTCCGACGGAGCTCCAGAGTTCCTCTGTGGAGATGGTTGTCCTGCTGAAAGGTTCTCCCGTCTCTGCAGCATTCCCCCAAGCAGGCCTTTATGATAGTGGCCAGGCGGAAGCCACTCAGTAAAAAGGCACATGACCGCCCGCTTGGAGTTTGCCAAAATGCACCTAGACACTCTTAGACCACGAGAAACAAGATCTCTGGTCTGATGAAACCAAGATTGAACTCTTTGGCCTGAATGCCAAGCATCACATCTGGAGGAAACATGGCACCATCACTATGGTGAAGCATGGTGGTGGCAGCATCACGCTGTGGGGATGTTTTTCGCCAGCAGGGACTAGGAGACTAGTCAGGATTGAGGGTAAGATGAACAGAGGAAAGTACAGAGAGATCCTTTAAGAAAACCTGCTCCAGAGCGTTCAGGACCTCACACTGGGGAGAAGGTTCACCTTCCAACAGGACAACAACCCTAAGCACACAGCCAAGATAACGTAGGAGTGGCTTCGGTACAAGTCTCTGAATGTCCTTGAGTGGCCCAGCCAGAGCCCGGACTTGAACCCGATCGAACATCGAGAGACCTGAAAATAGCTGTGCAGCGACTTTGCACATCCAACTGGAGAGCTAGAGAGGATCTGCAGAGAATGGGACAAACTCCCCAAATACATGTGTGCCAAGCTTGTGGCATCACACCCAAAGGTGCTTCAACAAAGTACTGRGTAAAGAGTGAATACTTATGTAAATGTGATATTAGCAACAAAACAAAAAAATTGTAATTAAACTATTTCTAAAAACACGTTTTTAGTTGAGGAAAATAAACAATTAACTCAATTTTAGAATAAAGCTGTAATGTAACAAAATGTGAAAAAGGTTAAGGGGTCTGAATGCACTGTATGTAATGGTGAAATGATATACACTAACAATTCACACAATTAAGTTGTGAAACAATGAATGTGCACAGCGGCGGGAGAGCGCGCATTCAGAAGCGATTAGTGCATTGTGCATCTGGGCGGCATGGTCAATCTGATGTCTGCATTGTCCATACAGACTTTACGGTGATAGGGCCTCTGCAGAAGTCAGGGAATTCATACTTCTTGCACATTGCAGAGCAGTGCAGAGCTGTTGTCAAGGAAGTGAGTTTATGTATCGCACCCACCTACCAATGATAATGTGGAGCTATACAAAGCCCTCCGCATGGTTACAACATTTGGGAACCGCATGGCGATGCTGTACAGAGCTCAATTTGGCATCTGCATGCCTCCGGAGGCAGCGCAATTGCGTCACACCCTCCATATGTTGCCACCGACCAGATTTTCAGATCTAGACTAAGTCAATTTATGCTTGGCCTCCAACAATGGATTAGTTCCCTCCTGGACAAATAAAAAAACATTTCTATTATATATATATATATATATATATATATACTGCTCAAAAAAATAAAGGGAACACTTAAACAACACAATGTAACTCCAAGTCAATCACACTTCTGTGAAATCAAACTGTCCACTTAGGAAGCAACACAATGGCCGTCTCATTGTTGTTCATGATCAGGCCTACCACCGTTGTGTCGTCGGCAAGGATACAGTTGAAGGAGTTTAGTCCCAGGGTCCTTAGTTTAGTGATGAGCTTTGAGGGTACGGTGTAAAAAGGCAGTGTGGAGTGCAATAGACATTGCATCATCTGAGGCTTTGTATGCAAATTGGAGTGGGTGTCAGGTTTCTGTGATGATGGTATTGATGTGACCCATGACCAGCCTTTCAAAGCACTTCATGGCTACAGGAAGCTCAGCAAAAGTAAGAACAATTATGATGTTATTTCGTATTTGTGGAAAATGTTATTTCTATTCTCCGCCGTTTTGGCGGGCGCTGTCTCGCAATAACGCAAGCTGTTTGTTATGGTAAAGTTATTTTTTTAAATCTAACACGCCGGTTGCATTAAGAACCAGTGTATCTTTCATTTGCCATACGAGTATTTTTATGTAAAGTTTATGATGAGTTCTTTGGTCAGATTAGGTGAGTGTCCAAAATAGCTCCGGCCATTCTGGTGAATCGATGCTACATATTCACAATGTATAACCACGGTTTGCAGCTCTAAATATGCACATTTTCGAACAAAACATAAGTATTGTATAACCTGATGTTATAAGACTGTCATCTGATGAAGTTGTCCAAAGGTTAGTGATTCATTTTATATCTTTTGCTGGTTTTTGCAAATGCTATCTATGCGGTGAATAAATGCAGTTGTGTGTTTGGCTATTGTGGTAAGCTAATATAATTCTATATTGTGTTTGCTGTAAAACACTTAAAATCGGAAATATTGGCTGGATTCACAAGATGTTTTTCATTTGCTGTACACCATGTATTTTTCATAAATGTTTTATGATGAGTATTTATGTATTTCACGTTGCTCTCTAATTATTCTGGCTGCTTTGGTGCTATTTTTGATGGTGGCTGCAATGTAAAACTATGATTTATACCTCAAATATGCACATTTTCGAACAAAACAAATTTATTGTATAACATGTTATAAGACTGTCATCTGATGAAGTTGTTTCTTGGTTAGTGACTATTTATATCTCTATTTGGTTGGTTTTGTGATAGCTACCTATGCGGTAGAAACATGGTGAAAATATGCGGTTGAGTCTTTGGCTATTGTGGTTAGCTAATAGAAATACATAGTGTTTGCGCTGTAAAACATTTTAAAAATCGGAAATCATGGCTGGATTCACAAGATGTTTCTTTCATTTGCTGTATTGGACTTGATTTCATGATATTTATATGCTATTATTTACTTGTGGCGCTATGCTAGTCAGCTTTTACTGATGAGGATGGGTGTTAAGTAAAAGTTAAGGTCTGAAACTTTTTTTTCTGCCCAGTATGAGAGGAGTTGCAGGATTTATTTAATAAACCGTTTTCCATAAAGTTAGAGCGAATTAAGATGGAATCTCGACGTAATTTATAATGTCGTACAAAGCCTAAGGTATCCATCAAACTAATTATCATTGCGTGATTAATGTGATGTAGTAAAGTAATTGAAATACGTTGCATGAGAAAACAATCAACTTTTATTAAAAAGGCACAAGATCTGTTTCCTAGTCAATGAATGTCGATTTTACTCTGACTGCTAATCTATTCATTTGGCATGTGAGAATCATCGCCGGAGTAACGCTTGGACCTTTAAATTAGCGCTATTTTCTGGGAATTGTCTCGGTAGTACGTGCCTGTTTTTACGACTACAGACAATTGTAAAGTGGGTTTATTTGCGGGGAGTCTGTCATTCAAATAGCATTGGTGGTGCCGTGGTAGAATTTTCGCCCTCCAAGCTGGAGACCCGAGTTCAGTTCCCAGCCAATGCACTGACTAAAATCTGAGTTCGATTGCAATTCAACTATTGGTATGTTTTGCTTGGAAAGAAACGGTCGCTAGTGTTTGTATAAGATATAAACTGAACGTTTTAATAGCTTGTTTGGTTCAAATTGAACTTAAGATTGTTTAGGTTAAATTGAGACTAATTCATTCAAAATAATAGCGAAGCAAGACAGTGGCTGTTGCCTAAATGATCTGCTGGAATAACGTATTGGGAATGGAGTCATATTTAATTACTGTATCATAGAGGAGACAGTTACCTAAATTAAAGAAATTCTAAATAATAGCGGAGAGATAATGGCGATAGAGTGGTGCACACTGAAATGTTTTTCATTCTTATGGATTGACTGACATGTTATAAATTTGGCGCTGTACGTGTTATTTTTAAAGTCTTGGACATTTCATAAGTGGGAAGAGGAAAGAGAAGAGAAAGTTGTAAAGTTTGGTTTTAATCTTACGATAGAGGTAAGGCAGAACGTTGAAAGGAGAGGGGTTATATTTTTGCCCACTGGAAAGAAAGAAAAAGGATATGTTAAGCTGAAAGTGATTCAGGTGTGAATAAGGAAACATTGTGATCAATTTCTGATAGTTATTGATTCTTAGTTTGATTGTTTAGGTAACACGTGAATTTGAGCAGGAAGTTCATGTATTCTAACATTGTAATCTGTTTCCATTATGTGGAACAATGTCAGGTCATTAAAGTTGATTGCAGTTTGAGTAATTTTTACAGGGACAGTGCACAATAATCACAGTTGTTTGTGTCTAATGGCAGGGTATTCCAGACGTGGGAAGCTCTCGCACTGAAAGCAGATTGACTAAAAGGTGCTTTTCCTTAAGGGAACTATACAGTCATCTCTCATGGCGGATCTTGTGGATCTGCTGCCATTAGGTTTGGGTTTTCTGTTCAACAAAAAGTACTGAGTAAAGGGGGAGCCTGGACATTTAGAATCTTGAATACAAGATAGGCGTCAGTGTATTGCATAAGATTTTTTCCAACTCAGGAGCTTATGCTTTCTATAGCTATTGGGTTTCCTATCAAGTACTTTGAGAGCCTGTTTGCAGACAGACTGAATGGATTTTAATGTTGAACAGCAAGCTTGGGCCAAACTAGTAAGGTAGTATGTTAAGTGGGAGAGTATCATAGATTTGAAGTATAGTTTTGTTACCTCTGTAGTCAAAACAATTTCATATGTTTTGGAAATGAGCTAGGTTGAATTTGGTTATTTGAGTTACCTTTATTTGCTTTTTAAAAGAGAGGTTGGAATCAAGTATGATGCCTTGGTTCTTAAAATCAGATACCACCTGGAGCTTTTCCCCTGATACATAGACATCTGTCTCAGGGGCGTCAGTTCTTTTCTTTGTGAGGAACATGCACTTTTTTTTTTATTGAGATGCAAACATGAGTCTCTGATCAACTTTGTCATCTGAACCATTACAGTAGTGATTTCTTGTGTAGCTTGTTTGTTATTTGCATGCATTTATCACTGTATCATCTACATACATTGGAACTTCAGACCCTGTACAGAGAGAAGGAAGATCATTAATGTACGAGCTGAACAGTATTGACCTTTGGGGAATGCAAACCTTGTGGATATGAGTGGGAAAAAGTTCATTTTGATTTTTACGCTGATGAGACAGCACCAACTTTTGAAAGATTTTAGATTTGTTAAAAATCAGGGTAGTTTTTACTAAACATAACAGGTTGAAACAATTAGATTGCTGGAAAGGGGTTATGGGTTTGTTTGTTTATTTTAGGTGTTGATTTTACTTAATTAAACATTGTATTATCTGATGTGTTTGAGTAGGATTCTTTCTTCCGGGACAGATGGAAGTTACCTAAAGTATGTATGTTAAAGGGGACATGGGAGAACAGTCTACATTTTTATTAAATGCCTGGGATTAAATTTCACTGATTCCTTACGCTGAGAAATGTACTACATTTGCGACAGAGGGGGAAAATACATTTAGATAGTAATGATACCAGGATAATTGTATCTAAGAGTAGTGTATGTTCAAGTAAACATACATATACATTGGTGTAGGTTAAAATGTATGATTTGAGGTACAGTGGAATTATCATTCGTTTTAGTTTAGTTAACTTTTGAGTTTGAATCGGTGTAGTATAATGAATGCTAACGAAGTGTTTTTGTTTTTTTCTGGGAAAATGGGGGTGTCATTGTCGCTCTTTGAAATGTTTCCTGGGACTATAATCTTGGGGAGCGTGAGTGAGATTGAGGCCGTAAACTACCACAATGAAAAGGCCTGGAAATGTTTGTTTTTACCTTACGGTTTGCAAATACCAACAAATACTCAAAACAAATGTGTTGTGTGGGTGTTTTAAAAATACTGTTTGATTTGTTTTAAAAATTTCCTTTGGGTTTGGTGAGTTTTTCATTTGTTTTAGAGCCAAGGTATCTTAAATGGGCATGCACGCACATGGAATTTCATGGAGTCTTTATTTGAGTTTTAATTAAACACGTGAATTCTTTTAATAAAGGAATGTTCTGGGAAACTGGGATACAACATGTAGGAAATGTTTGACTATTTTTGTAATTTGTCTAATATAGTAAGAAACACTTCTTTGAAGGGTTTTGTATGACCTATGACCTTTATCATGACTTTCCGTTGTGGCTTGATCACCCTCATTGGAAAGCCATTTGGATAATGGTTTATGGTCATTTGTAATACTGATTAAGGTAATTAGTGTAATTGATATAGTTCTTAGTTAATATGGCTAAGGGTAGGCTGCTTCAACCTCTCTGGGATATGTGGGACGGTAGCGTCCCACCTGGCCAACATCCAGTGAAAATGCAGAGCGCCAAATTCAAATAAATTGCTATAAAAATGTAACTTATGAAATCACACATTCAAAATACCAAATTAAAGCTACACTTGTTGTGAATCCAGCCAACATGTCAGATTTCAAAAATGCTTTACGGCGAAAGCAAACAATGCTATTATCTGAGGATAGCAACCAAGCAAACAAACKGACCATCATATTTCAACCCTCCCGGCGTGACACAAAACGCAGAAATAAAGATATAATTCATGCCTTACCTTTGACGAGCTTCTTCTGTTGGCACTCCAATATGTCCCATAAACATCACAAATGGTCCTTTTGTTCAATTAATTCCGTCGATATATATCCAAAATGTCCATTTGGCGCGTTTGATCCAGAAAACACTGGTTCCAAAGTGACTACAAAATATCTCAAAAGTTACCTGTAAGCTTTGTCCAAACTACTTTGTAATATAACTTTAGGTATTTTTTTACGTAAATAAATCGATAAAATTGAAGACGGGATGATCTGTGTTCAATACCGGAGGAAAACAATGTGTAGCATGCTTTCTGGTCACGCGCCTCTAACAGTACACTTCACTGGAGCCTCATTCTGAACATAGCTACTTCTTAATTTCTCAAAGGTAAAACACCTCAACCAATTTCTAAAGACTGTTGACATCCAGTGGAAGCGATAGGAACTGCAGGAAGGTCCCTTAGAAATCCAGATTTCTAATGAAAACCCATTGAAAAGAGAGTGACCTCAACAACAACAAAAATGGTTTGTCCTCGGGGTTTCGCTAAATAAGTCACTAAATAAGTTCTGTTATACACAGACATGATTCAAACCGTTTTAGAAACGTCTGTTTTCTATCCAAATCTACTAATAATATGCATATATTAGCATCTGGGACTGAGTAGGAGGCAGTTTACTCTGGGCATGCGTTTCATCCAAATGTGAAAATGCTGCCCCCTATTCACAAGTTAAGTCTATTTTCCTATGACGATATGGGTAAACTCATTTTTCTTTGGAGTTTTTCAGAGTAGTGATTTTATTTGATTAGGTTATTTGAAATGTTGTTTCATCTTTTGACCAGTAGTAGTGTTTTTTCTCACATTACTCTCATGAGAGCTCTGTGTTAAATGGGGCCTTCAGTTCTTTGAGGTTTTGGATTGAAGTTTATACACCTTGAGTGATATGTGAAGGAGTATATTGTATTGTTGTGTTTGTTCTGTTCTATTCCCGATGGGTTATAGGTCTAACTTCCTGATCCTTTGGTTCTACGATGGAGTTGACAGTGTGATGGGGAGTATAAGCCAATTTGAAAGAATAGTTTCAATAGAATGTGTTATTCTCTTTAACATATGTTTAGACATGTGTATTAAGAATAATTGGTAAAAGTAATAATTTATCATGTAGTTAATGAACTGAACTAAACTGTTGTTCTGATCTGTTCTTTCGAGGTTATCATGAAAAGTGACATCAGACGGTATCTTAATGCATGGAAGAAATAATTGGACCGAACAGTGTGTGTACCTCAAAACCCCTTCTAACTGGCTGAAGAGACAAAAGGCGTTGAATAAGGCCCTGTCTGAACAACTTCTACCGAGAGAAGGGAGCCGAGCCAGAAATCGGTGTCTAGTATTTGATCTAAGCTATCAACTGCTGAGTCCACGTGGAGTGAGCATGAAGAGAGATCTGTTCTAAACTTATGTTGCTGGTATATTGGTTGACGAATGGACAAGACATAATGGGTGGTAAAGGTGAGACATTGAAATTGGGACATTATCATGGGCCATCCACTTTGTACTGTAAAGCTATCTGAAGAGGAACGAAAAGGACGCCAGAAGAAGGAGGGGGTTGGTCAACTGTGCCCAAAAACATTGAGACTTTTGGGGTATCAGGTTGATTGTTGAGGTCTACACCACATAAAATTATAGTGATTTAGATGAAGAATGCATTGATACTGATCTGTATTATAATCGTGATAAAAAAGTTAATAGTAGAGTTATGGGTTAATTATACTGGATGTTATTATACATGTACATTCTGCCAATGTTGATGTGTGTTAAATTTAGTTTTTTACTTTGAGTGATAGGAACAATTTGAATCACTGAGCAATGTCATTTAAAAAAATGTTGGTTGGATAATTAACTGGGTTCTAATTATGATTTATTTGGAAATTGAATGATTTTTAAAACTGAAGAACTGTTTTGATTGTTGTTATGAACTAAAGATGTTGACGCTATCATAAGCATGCCATGGTGAATGGAGAGGGTGAACTCTGATTTGGAGAGTGAAATTGATCCTAATCTATTTGATCTATTGGCATTGCCTTATAAATAGTGGAATCATGATGCTTGTCTTGGGTCATGTTCATTAGGCACCAAGGGGATACATTTTATTTTAACTATGAGTCATTACCTGGATTTGTACAACAGGAAATGCTAATTTTTGTTTCTGGAATGGAAATAGTCATTTCCAACATACTATGCTGATCCATAGGAGTGTGATAGATAACTAAAGCTTATTTTATTAAACTCCATTGATGGATGCACTGCATTATGCATGAACTTCTCTGGGATATGGGGGGACGCTACTGTCTCACTTGGCCAAAAGCCAGAGAAAATGCAGAGCGCCAAATTCAAATTAATTACTATAAAAATCAAACTTTCATTAAATCACACATGAAAAAATACCAAATTAAAGCTACACTGGTTTTGAATCCAGCCAACATGTCAGAATTCAAATAGGCTTTTCGGCAAAAGCAAACGATGCTATTATCTGAGGAAAGCACCATAGTAAACAGAGAGAAGCATATTTCAACCCTGCAGGCGCGACACAAAACGCAGAAATAAAAATTTGACGAGCTTCTGTTGTTGGCACTCCAATATGTCCCATAAACATCACAAATGGTCCTTTTGTTCGATTAATTCCGTCGATATATATCCAAAATGTCCATTTATTTGGCGTGTTTGATCCAGAAAAACACCGGTTCCACCTTGTGAAACGCGACTACAAAATCTCAAAAGTTAACCGTAAACGTTGCTAAAACATTTCAAAGTACTTTTGGAATAAAACTTTAGGTATTTTTTTACATAAATAATCGATACAATTTAATACGGGATGATCTGTGTTCAATACAGGATTAAAACAAACTGTAGCTAGCTTTCTGGTCATGCGCCTCTAACAAACAGTACACAACAAGTGACCCTGATTCAAAATGGCCCTCAACCAATTTCTCAAGACTGTTGACATCCAGTGGAAGCGGTAGGAACTGCAAGAAGGTCAATTATAAATCTGTATTCCCAATGAAAATCCATTGAAAAGAGTGCCCTCAACAACAAAAAATCTGAATGGTTTGTCCTCGGGGTTTCGCCTGCAAAATAAGTTCTGTTATACTCACAGACATGATTCAAACAGTTTTAGAAACGGCCGTGTTTTCTATCCAAATCCACTAATAATATGCATATCTTATCTTCTGGGGATGTGTGGCAGTTTAATTTGGGTATGCTTTTCATCCAAATGTGAAAATGCGGCCCCCTATCCTAGAGAAGTTATACATGTGCTTTTCACTGTTTATGGAAAATATAGCTTTGAATCTCAAACTGTAATGAGTTTTGTTTTTCTTTGTGGGTACGTGCAGGTGACTGTATAATAACCTTCCCAGAAAACATGCTAGAGTGCTTAGAAAATGTGTTGGGGATTGAAATAAGAGACAGTGCTGAGTTTCTTGGAATGAAACTGGTCATGTGCAGGAACCCCATGCAATGAGATTGTTTTGTGGCTTTTGGCTTATGGTTTATGTAGAATATATATTTATTTTCTATGTAAATGGATGTTCTCTTAAATCTTGTAATTTTCTTTTAAATTGAGAATATTCTCAAAACAGGGGAGATGTCGTGGGAAATTGTGAGATTATGTTATAGTGCTTGTAAGATTATAAGCTTTGTATTGCATTAGAATGGTTGTTTTAGTCGACAGAATAGAATCTGTCGACTATGTGTTCAGTGTTCCACTGAGGATGGGCCTCTGAGATAGCACTGACAGAGGAGATTTACGATGTCTTTGGCCAATAAAGCCTAAAGAGCATTCCAGATAGTGAGGTAATGTTTTTGTACTATGAAGTACCAGGAACGAGAATAGAACCTCGTCTTAGAGACCAAACTGAACGATAATTTATAGCTAATGCTATCTGGCTATGGGATACTCCTTTCTCAAGTAAAAGGCCCTTTGTGAAGAGTTCCTATTATCTGTGGTGTGTCATGTCGACTAGGGGGGTGTATCTTGGCAATAAAAGATCTTGGTATTCTTTTATAGGCACTCAGAATTCATTATAGACACTGAATTGATCCGAGAGTCAAAGGGCGATTTTAAAGCTCACATATTAACTTCTTATGGCTGAAGGGGCAGTATTGAGTAGCTTGGATGAAAGGTGCCCATTGTAAAAGGCCAGCTCCTCAGTCAGTTGCTAATATAAGCATATTATTATTGGATAGAGAACTCTGAAGTTTCTAAAACTGTTTAAATGTCTGAGTATAACAGAACTCAGATGGCAGGCAAAAACCTGAGAAGTTCCACTTACTGTTTGGATTTTTTCTGGGGGTGCCATATTTTCAACCAAGCGCTCATTGAATATAAAGAGATATGGATGGGTTTTCACTTCCTACAGCTTCCACTAGATGTCAACAGTCAATAGAACTTAGTCTGATGACTAATTTGAAGGGGATTCGAAGGAGACAGGAATGAGTAATCACTGCCATGAGGTGCCCACGCATTGAACTGGCGCGTTCACGTGAGAGTGAGCTCCGTTCCTTCTCTCAACTGAAGTTGATTTAATTCTCCGGTTGGAACGTTATTCAAGATGTATGTTAACAACATTCTAAAGATTGATTCAGTACATCGTTTGTCAGGTTTCTACTGACTAACGGAACGTTTGGACATTGTCACGTTATAGTGGTCGCGCTTTGAGACTTTGGTTAGGGTATTTGGTGAACAATTCGAAAGTAGCTAATTTGACATAAATAACAGACATGAACGAACAAATCAAGCATTTATTGTGGACCTGGGATTCCTAGGACTGCATTCTGATGAATTCATGTATTTTCGGGTTTCTGTTGAGTCCAACATGGTGGCTAATTTGGCTAATCATCTGAGCTCCGTCTCAGATTATTGCATGGTTAAAATTTCCGAAAAGTTTTGAAATCTGACACAGCGGTTGCATTAAGGAGAGGTATATCTATAATTCTATGTGTATTACTTGTATTATCATTTATATTGAGTATTTCTGTTGAAACGATGTGGCTATGCAAAGTCACTTGATGTTTTTGCAACTAATGAATCTAACGCCTCAATGTAAACTCAGATTTTTTTATATAAATATGAACTTAAACAAAACACGCATGTATTGTGTAACATGAAGTCCTATGAGTGTCATCTGATGAAAATAATTGAAGGTTAGTGATTAATTTTCTCTTTTCTGGTTTTTGTGAAATGTATCTTAGCTGGAAAAAAATGGCTGTGGTTATTGTGGTTTTGTGGTGACCTAACATAATCGTTTGTAGTGCTTTCGCTGAAAAGCCTATTTGAAATCAGAGACTTGTGGGATTAACAACAAGGTTACCTTTAAAATGATATGACACAAGAATGTCTGAGGAATTTTAATTATGAGATTTCTGTTTTTTGAATTTGGCACCCTGCACTTCGACTGGCTGTTGTCATATCGATCCCGTTAACGGGACTGCAGCCATAAGAATTAAAGATGAAATTTAAGTACAACTCTGACTGGTGTGTGGTTTGTAACTCTCCTCATTTGGTAAGACAGGAAATTGCCACGACACCCTCCAGCATGTCAATGCCACCAGCCATACTGCTCGTTCTGTGCGTGATTTCCTGCAAGACAGGAATGTCCGTGTTCTGCCATGGTCAACGAAGAGCCCGGATCTCAATCCCATTGAGCACTTCTGGGACCTTTTGGATCGGAGGGTGAGAGCTAGGGCCATTCTCCCAAGACATGTCAGGGAACTTGCAGGTGCCTTGGTGGAAGAGTGGGGTAACATCTCGCAGCAAGAACTGGCAAATCTGGTGCAGTCCATGAGGAGATGCACTGCAGTACGTAATGCAGCTGGTGGCCACACCACATACTGACTTATTTTTGTTTTTGTTCAGGGAGACATGCCATTTGTTAGTCACATGTCTGTGGAACTTGTTCAGTTTATGTCTCAGTTGTTAGGTTCATTCAAATATTTACACAAGTTTGCTGAAAATAAAAACACAGTTGACAGTGAGAGGACGTTTCTTTTTTTGCTGAGTTTACTTTGTAAGCCCTGCCACATCCGACGAGCGTAGTCCTGTATTTACGCTTTTCCTGTTTGATGGTTTGTCTGAGGGCAAAACAGGATTTCTTAGAAGTGTTCGGGTTAGAGTCCCGCTCCTTGAACGCTCTACCCTTTAGCTCAGTGCGGATGTTGACTGTAATCCATTGCTTCTGGTTGGTGTATGTACGTACGGTCACTGTGGGATCCACGTCATCAATGCACATATTGATGAAGCCGTTGACTGATGTGGTATACTCCTAAATGCCATCGGCTGAATCCCGGAACATATTCCAGTCGGTGCAAGCAAAACAGTCATGTAACTAAGCAACTGCGTCATCTGACCACTTCCGTATTGAGAGAGTCACTGGTACTTCCTGATGTAGTGTTAGTTCTGGCTAATTACAACAAAAAACTATTTTTTCTCTCTCAACAATAAACACTTGTATCATAATTGTATTCGGACATTTCTCCATATCCATTACGATACTCAATTTGTCCGAGTAATCGGCACACCCCTAGGAAGCTAACCCAGTCTGTATTTTTCCTCAAGGTGCCCACCGGTTGTTATGGTAAACACCCCACCCGTCTGTAGCAAACAATATTCATGAGTTCAGTGTGCTGGTCTTTCTTATTGGTCAGTGAAATTAGTATTTTAGTGTTGTGAAAACATTTAGTGTACATTGGCGGTCAGTGCCGTTTAGGATGAGGGAGGACTTTTTTGTTTTTGAGTATGGCGTGATTTCTATTACAGCATATTGGATGACTGTCATTCATATTACATTCACCTAACCTTTGTAACATCGATAGGTTTGGTCTATTACATGAAACAAAAATGTTCCCTATAAATGAGGTTGCTACAACCTAGCCTACGAATGAAAGTTTACAAAGTAGGTGCACAGTTGAGAGAATTTAGAAATCAAGGTGGCTGACAGTGACACATTCAATACCGCCTTGCACACTTGCCTGCATCGAGCTTATTTAGGGTGTAATCATTAGTCAAACAGTTTTAAACCAGAGATTCTATTGGACAAATTAAAGTATGTTTATCCCTGTTCCGATACGTTTGCTTCCGTTTAAGATACATTTTTCAACAGAGTCGCTGAAACGAATGAACCTTGATCTCTGCAAACACAGTTCACTTTCATAGCAGCCACATACAAACAGCATAATCCTTTGCTCATGTATAATTCCTTCTCGCATCTAGGCGCCCTCTTCCTCTCACCTTTTCCCTTTGCTTGTGGACCTTAGAGCACAATATAACAGCTGTCTGACCAGGTGAAAAACCTTTCCAAGTCAAACCTTCACACATCCTACATAGTTGTCACCATATTAGCTAACATCATAGCTAGCTTCTAGAACTAATGTGTTAATAAACCCGCTACAATCATGCAGTACAGTGAACAGTTTAGCAGTTACACCGGCAGGCCCCGGTGGCAATAAATTAATTAAACAAATAGTTCCCGTGTTAGATAGCCATAGCCAGCTAGCTAACATCCCTCTGAGATGGAAGTTTGAGTAGGCTAAACTAGCTAGCCGCATTCACTAGCTAGGTAAGTGAAGAAATAAATATATATTAGAAGTCGACCGATTAATCGTAATGGCCGATTAATTAGGGCCGATTTCAAGTTATCAGAAATCGGTAATTTTGGATGCCGATCCCAGATGCTAGAATATGCATATCATTGACAGATTAGGATAGAAAACACTAAAGTTTCCAAAACTGTCAAAATATTGTCGGTGAGTATAACAGAACTGATTTTGCAGGCGAAAACCTGAGGAAATCCAACCCGGAAGTGCCTTTTATTTGGAAAAATCCCTGTTCCGTTGCCTGACCCATTTAAAGGGGTATCAACCAGATTCATTTTCAAATGGCTTCCTCAGGCTGTGACCAGGCTTTAGACATAGTTTCAAGCTTTTTTGAAAAATGAGCGAGATTTATCAAAACGCGCCAGGTGTCCTTTGATTAGTTCCTGCGCGAGAGATGAAGCTCGACATTTTCTTTCTCTGTAGTATTGAATAGGTTACCATCCGGTTGAAATATTATCGATTATGTATGTTAAAAACAACCTGAGGATTGATTATAAAAAACATTTGACATGTTTATACGAACATTACGGATACTTTTTGGAATTTGTCTGCCTTTCAGGACCGGAACGGGCCTGTGGTTTTCTGAACATAACACGCAAACCAAATGGCGGTTTTTGGTTATAAAACTAATCTTTGTCGAACAAAAAGAACATTTATTGTTTAACTGGGAGTCACGTGAGTGCAAACATCTGAAGATTATCAAAAGTAAGCGATTAATTTTATTGCTTTTCTGACTTTCGTGACCAAGCTAATTTGGGGCTAGCTGTTCTGTCTAGTGATTGATAAACACAAACGCTTGGATTGCTTTCACTGTAAAGCATATTTTCAAAATCTGACACGATAGGTGGATTAACAAGCTAAGCTGTGTTTTGGTATATTTCATGATTATAAATATATTTTTAATTTTTTTTMAATTTGGCGCTCTGCAATTCAGCGGTTGTTTAAGAAAATGATCCCGCTAAAGGTATCCGTGCGGCAAGAAGTTAACACCTTTATTTAACTAGGCAAGTCAGTCAAGAATAGATTCTTATTTTCAATGACGGCCTAGGAACGGTGGTTTAACTGCCTTGTTCAGGGGCAGAACGACAGATTATTACCTTGTCAGCTCAGGGATTCAATCTTGAACCTTACGGTTAACTAGTCCAACGCTCTAACCACCTGCCTCACGAGGAGCCCGCCTGTTACTCGAATGCAGTAGGAAGCCAAGGTAAGTTGCTAGCTAGCATTAAACTTACCTTATAAAAAAACTAAATCATAATCACTAGTTATAACTACACATGGTTGATGATATTACTAGTTTATCTAGCGTGTCCTGCGTTGTATATAATCGATGCAGTGCCTGTTAATTTATCATTGAATCACAGCCTACTTCACCAAACGGGTGATTTAACAAGCGCATTCGCGAAAAAAGCACTGTCGTTCCACCAATGTGTACCTAACCATAAACATCAATGCCTTTCTTAAAATCAATACACAGAAGTATATATTTTTAAACCTGCATATTTAGCTAAAAGAAATCCAGGTTAGCAGGCAATATTAACCAGGTGAAATTGTGTCACTTCTCTTGCGTTCATTGCACGCAGAGTCAGGGTATATGCAACAGTTTGGGCCGCCTGGCTCGTTGCGAACTAATTTGCCAGAATTTTACGTACTTATGACATAACATTGAAGGTTGTGCAATGTAACAGGAATATTTAGACTGATGGATGCGATGCCACCCGTTAAGATAAAATACGGAACGGTTCCGTATTTCACTGAAAGAATAAATGTTTTGTTTGAGATTAGTTTCCGGATTCGACCATATTAATGACCTAAGGCTGGTATTTCTGTGTGTTATTATGTTATAATTAAGTCTATGATTTGATAGAGAAGTCTGACTGAGCGATGGTGGGCACCAGCAGAATCGTAAGCATTAATTCAAACATCACTTTCGTGCGTTTTGCCAGCAGCTCTGTTTATGAATTCAAGCCTATCAACTCCCGAGATTAGGCTGGTGTAACCGATGTGAAATGGCTAGCTAGTTAGCGGGGTGCGCGCTAATAGCGTTTCAAACATCACTCGCTCTGAGACTTGGAGTAGTTGTTCCCCTTGCTCTGCATGGGTAACGCTGCTTCGAGGGTGGCTGTTGTCGATGTGTTCCTGGTTCGAGCCCAGGTAGCGGCGAGGAGAGGGATGGAAGCTGTACTATTACACTGGCAATATTAAAGTGCCTATAAGAACATCCAATAGTCAAAGGTATATGAAATACAAATCGTAGAGAGAGAAATAGACCTATAATTCCTATATTAACTACAACCTAAAACTTTTTACCTGGGAATATTGAAGACTCATGTTAAAAGGAACCACCAGCTTTCATATGTTCTCATGTTCTGAGCAAGGAACTTAAAACGTTAGCTTTTTTACATGGCACATATTGCACTTTTACTTTCTTCTCCAACACTTTGTTTTTGCATTATTTAAACCAAATTGAACATGTTTCATTATTTATTTGAGGCTAAATTGATTTTATTGATGTATTTATTATATTAAGTTAAAATAAGTGTTCATTCAGTATTGTTGTAATCGTCATTATTACAAATACAAAACTTATATATATATAAATTATTATTGTTTTAAAATCGGCATCTGCTTTTTTGGCCCGCACTAATCGGTATCGGCGTTGAAAAATCCTAATCGGTCGACCTCTAATACAGCGGGGAGAACAAGTATTTGAAACACTGCGATTTTGCAGGTTTCCTACTTAAAAAGCATGTAGAGGTCTGTAATTTTTATCATAGGTACCACTTCAACTGTGAGACGGAATCTAAAACAAATCCAGAAAATCACATTGTATGATTTTTTAAGTAATTAATTTGCATTTTATTGCATGACATAAGTATTTGATCACCTACCAACCAGTAAGAATTCCGGCTCTCACAGACCTGTTAGTTTCTTTAAGAAGCCCCTGTTTCCACTCATTACTGTATTAACTGCACGTGTTTGAACTCGTTACCTGTATAAAAGACACCTGTCCACACACTCAAACAGACTCCAACCTCTCCACAATGGCCAAGACCAGAGAGCTGTGTAAGGACTTCAGGGTTAAATTGTAGACTTGCACAAGGCTGGGATGGGCTACAGGACAATAGGCAAGCAGCTTGGTGAGAAGGCAAAACTGTTAGCGCAATTATTGAGAATGGAAGAAGTTCAAGATGATGGTCAATCACCCTCGGTCTGGGGCTCCATGCAAGATCTCACCTCGTGGGGCATCAATGATCATGAGGAAGGTGAGGATCAGCCCAGAACTACACGGCAGGACCTGGTCAATACCGGAAGAGAGCTGGGACCACAGTCTCAAAGAAAACCATTAGTAACACACTAGCCGTCATGGATTAAAATCCTGCAGCGCACGCAAGGTCCCCCTGCTCAAGCCAGCGCATGTCCAGGCCCGTCTGAAGTTTGCCGATGAATCTGGATGATCAAGGAGGAATGGGAGAAGGTCATGTGGTCTGATGAGACAAAAATAGAGCTTTTTGTCTAACTCCACTCGCCGTGTTTGGAGGAGAGAAGAAGGATGAGTACAACCCCAAGAACACCATCCCAACCGTGAAAGCATGGAGGTGGAAACATCATTCTTTGGGGATGCTTTTTGCAAAGGGGACAGGAGGACTGCACGTATTGAGGGGAGGATGGATGGGCAGGTATCCGCGAGATTTGCACAACTCCTTCCCTCAGTAAGAGCATTGADGATGGGTCGTGGCTGGGTCTTCCAGCATGACAACGACCCGAAACACACAGCCAGGGCAACTAAGGAGTGGCTCCGTAAGAAGCATCTCAAGGTCCTGGAGTGGCCTAGCCAGTCTCCAGACCTGAACCCAATAGAAAATCTTTGGAGGGAGCTGAAAGTCCGTATTGCGCAGCGACAGCCCCGAAACCTGAAGGATCTGGAGAAGGTCTGTATGGAGGAGTGGGCCAAAATCCCTGCTGCAGTGTGTGCAAACCTGGTCAAGAACTACAGGAAACGTATGATCTCTGTAATTGCAAACAAAGGTTTCTGTACCAAATATTAAGTTCTGRTTTTCTGATGTATCAAATACTTATGTCATGCAATAAAATGCAAATTAATTACTTAAAAATCATACAATGTGACTTTCTGGATTTTTGTTTTAGATTCCGTCTCTCACAGTTGAAGTGTACCCATGATAAAAATTACAGACCTCTACATGCTTTGTAAGTAGGAAAACATGCAAAATCGGCAGTGTATCAAATACTTGTTCTCCCCACGGTATATATAACCAGCACTCATTTTTGAAGAAATTAACATGTTCAAAACTGTTCAACTATTGTCTTACTCTCTTTGAGCCAACTACTCACCACATGTTATGCAGTGCTAGCTAGCTGTAACTTATGATTTCAGTACTAGATTAATTCTCGGATCCTTTCAGCTTTGATAGGTTGGAAGACCTATCAAGACCTACGGAACTTGTCATAATTACTGTCTAAGTCTATGGAAGGGGGTGAGAACCATGAGCCTCCAAGGTGTTGTATTGTACTCAATGTACACAGAAGAGGACGGAACACAAGCTGTCCTCCAGCTACACCATGGTGAAACCCTACAGAGTGCTGTTGAGGCTACTGACATTTATTGCAAAACAGTGTGTTTTAATCAATTTGGTGACTTGAAAATATTTTGTACAGTTTTATCTTTAAAGTATTACTCTCTTTTTACTACTTATGAAATTCTGAGAAAGATGGTCCTACCCTTACTCCTCTGAGGAGCCTCCACTGACATATCATAATTAAACTTTACCATTTTGACTGTTTATAATATAAGGCACAATTTCACTCAATATAAAAGTAGTGCTGGTTGATCGCACTGAGACATTTTAAAAATCCCCTTTCTGCCTTTTCCTCTATGGAAATGTAATGGCATGACGTGCTTGATGTCATTCCGAATAATCGAAAAAGGTCGGACAGAAGAAAAATCGAACAGTGTAAAAACATTACTGTGATAGAGAGTAAACACGACTTGAATTCAGTCAGATAGCGACTTAACTAAGTATACGTCCCTGCGCTCGTTCGATTATTTGAGTAGGTAGTAGACACTCTAAAAGTGAGAAAAGTCATCAACATTCAAACAAGCCAAGTAGATAACGTTAGCCGGCTAGCAGCATTGTTCAGCTGGCCAGAACATTCGAAACAAGAGCCGATGTAACGTTAGCTAGCTGGTTACGTTTCTTGAGGCCAGACACACATTCCTGAGTCGAGGAACAGGAGATAACACAATACTGTACTGACAAACCGGCGAGTAACTAACGTTACCTAGTTGTAAAGTCAGCCATTTAAACACCATGCCACCATGGCTTGCTATCATTTCCCCTCACATCATAGGTACTGAATGTGTGTAGCTACCTTTTTGTTGTGCGAACCGCTGCTCCCTTCCACCACTCAGCAGCGCCGATAACTTCAATCAAATGCGAGCAGAGACACACTTTCTTCATACAGCAATTAACGGGAAGTGCACTCTTTGGAATATTGCTTTGACAGCTACAATTCCAGTCAAGCGTTGGCCAAAGTAAAATGGCAACCGTTGGGGGTGTTTCCGTTTTGAAGACCTGAAAGAGAAGAGGGGCGGAGTTTAGAATGCAATAGGGACGGCACTTCAAGCTAAGTACGCCCATTAGACCTTATCAGTGTCCGATCCGTGCCCAGAAAAAAAGGGAAAGAAGGCGTGATTTAGGCGTGGTCAAAAACAGGAAAGGGGTTGGGCAAATTTAAGGGGGGCGAACTTCCATGCCTTTTGTGAAAAAAAGGTAAGCAGTGAGCTAGCTAGCAATCTTTGTGAGATAATGGAGGGGTTGAAAGGACAATTTTAATTATTGCATTTTCAGTGTTAATTTAGCCATTAGATTAATATGTATTTATGTTTCTAAATTCATGAATGGGATAACGATTAAACATATTTTTTTATGTATGTTAATTTTGACATACAACAAAATGGAATGTTAGCTAGTTTATTTTAGGGGTTGAAGAATTGTTTCCGACCAAAAAGCACATGAATGATGCTAGTATGAACTTTGACATTTCCAACTTGCTAACTGGTTAAACGCGACACGTGTATAACTACAACCAGTTAGCAAGTCGTGGTTACCCGACGAGCACCTGAACGCGGCATTAAAGGATGCAGTCTTTGAAGGGGCAATAATAAAGCATTGTATTCGTTTTGTCGGCCATTTACAGAAAAATTAAGCTAGGTGATAGCAATAGAAAGAGGACCTCTGCATTAATAAGCAGCTCAATTTCACAATTTTATAATGCAACCATTCAGTGTAAAATAAAATTTAAAAAACTGACAAGTGGACTTCGATTAAGAAATTCTGGTTTAATGTAGTCAATGTTATCACCTTATCATTTGTCTAAAGGTTATAGGAATGACTGTTACGACACTGAAAAGTTTAGTTATTGTGAAGCCAGGCTTTTTTAAACCTCCCCTCCCCCATTTCTCGTCTCTCCACTGTGATGACAGATGTGAGCAGAATGGCACAAAATGGCTGCCAAGAATAATCAAAATGGCTGCTACAGACTGAATATGGGGTGTAATTACTGCATAGTGCTTAAATATTTTTTTTWATTTTTTTTATTGTATGTATTTACATAAATGTCTACATATGCTTCCCTGGAAGATAATATCTTAAATGAAACCAAGGAATGAGGAGAACCTTGATCCTACCACAGGCAACCAAGTACTTGCTGCCTGGGAGGTTGTTAGAAATTGATACAAAATGAAGGTTTCTGAAATCTAATGTTGATGTCCCCCAATAAAAAGATAGTCTCTCTAGACATCCGGGTTGCTCCCACAATTTTCAATTGACTTAATGTTGCTTTCAAAACAACTCGGAAAATCGGAAAACTCGGAGCTCATTTGTCTACGAGTTTCCAAGTCGGACATTTCAGAGTTTCAGAGTTCCGAGTTGTCTTGAAAGCGGCACCGTCTGTATGTAATATAACATCAGTTTGGCATAGGAACTATGTCACTACCTTATACGCTTGAATAAAATGCAAAATAGTAGCTAGCAAAATGGAGATCACGGAGGTTATTTTTAATGACTACGTTTCACAAGTGGCTAGTTTGAGTCAACTACCTCACCAAAACCACTTAACGTTATACCTGCAAACTTTGGTTTCGAATTGCAACGTTATCGCATGTCTGCCTCGTTATTTATTGGGAGAGTTCCATACAACCTTTTTAAGCCAGAAAAGTAGAAATCGGATTTAAAAAATGTAAAGACGGGCCTGATGAAACAGAAAATGTTTAGGTAGACTTTACAAATGTCGGCAAAACACACGGTGGGATAATTTTGTGTGGGTAAAATTAATTATTCAAGAAATGTCGGTGACAATATTGATAGCTCAATAACTATCATATGGAAGTAAACTTGGAGTCACGCGATGACGTGTGGTGCTCCCTTTACAACTCAGGAAATGATGCAGTTTATTAGGCTACAGATTAAATCCATTATGAACTTCACAGGGTGGTGAAAAGTCAAGGTGATGAGTTTGATACTGCTTTCCAATACATATCGAGGGTCTTATTTTGGTGACATGATCATCAATGCTTGGTTTTGACACAAATGTAATCTCATGTAGGCTGTACATGCACTCTAAACAGCAGCGAGAAAATAACAGTACCAATACCAGGGTGGGCACACTGGCTACAAAACGCTTTATTTTTTACCTGAGAAACCATCAGTAGAGTTGAAAATGCGATGGAAACCCATTTAACTTGTATTCTTTATTAGGTACATGGGATGAACTGCAAAATGTATTTGTATGTGCGCTACGTCATCACGCACAGCCTGCAACAAGTCAGTTAGATGGAGACCTCTCTGGTGGGCATATTGTTTTTTGTGGATTTTAGAATATCCGCATGAAAATATGTCGCCAATTCGATGGAAAGCTAGGTTTTTAATTTATTGGAAAGGAGCAAAGCTCATCACCGTGCTCTTTCACCACCCTGTGAATTTCGTAATTTATTTAAACTATAGCCTAAAACTGCATGCTTTCCCGAGTCGTAATGGGGGGACCACACACACACCATATTATCGCTTGACTCGAAGTTTACTTAGATATGGTGGTTATTACATCAATATTTTAGCATAAAGACGTTTCCACCGCCATTTCTCGCATAATACGTTTTACTGACAGAAAGATCCTACCATGTAGAACGAACAAATTATCAGTCCGCATGTATAATTGTACTAAACTCTTTTCCTATCATAGATCGAATGATTTTTTAATTTAAAAAAAAATACATTGTATGACTAGTCGCATAAAAACTGTCCAGAAAAGTGGTTAATGCCGAGGTCGGTTTTACGAGACTTAATTAAAAAATATGGAGATTTTGTAAATAAATAAAAAACCGTCTGTAGAGAAGTTGGAAGGTGAGCAAGGTGAAACGTTGAAGAAGACCGAACACTGCAGTGGGAGGGGTTATAGACAGGTGTTAAATGGGGATGGAATAGACTGACATAAAAAATAAAGATTAGAATGTGAATAGAGCAGATTTGGAAATTGAAAATTAACCCAATTTGGAGACATACCCCTTGTTGTTCATGAGGTCAGCTTGACCCTGCAACCTACATGCAGAATCCTATTCACTCATCTTTCCATATAAGGTTTGTTTTTGGAAGTTGAGTTTGTTTATAGTCTGCTGTATGCAGTTCCACTATTTGCATAAAATACTAATTGAACCCCGGGTTTTAAACAAGGCATAAACCATTCGGTGTAATCAGTGTTCCAGATACAGTAAATGGAGCTGACAAGATTCAAGTGTTTCCCTGTTGCTATTGCCCTGTTGCACAACATTAATGCTGCATTCATAACATCTCGTAAATTCGAAAATACCAGCATATGACTGGGAAAAATCCACTTGAACGCCCCTCCAACTGGTAATTACTAGTGGGAAACTTGTCTATCATCTCTGAGCTCGGGAATTCTCCCACATGTGGGGTAGCAGGCAGCCTAGTGGTTAGAGTGTTGGACTAGTAACCGAAAGGTTGCAAGATCGAATCCCCGAGCTGACAAGGTAAAAATCWGCTGTTCTGCCTCTAAACAAGGCAGTTAACTGTTCCTAGGCCGTCATTGAAACTAAGAAATTGTTCTTAACTGACTTGCCTTTTTTAAATAAAGGGGGGGAAAAAACAATAATTTGTTTGCAAGTGTAACTGGTGTGAAATAGCTAGTAGTGTTTCAATTGGGCAGCTTTTGTGGAGTGATACAGTAGGTAAATGCTTTGTGGGACGCAGTTGTTCAGAGGGTCCCTGGTTCGAGCCCAGGTTGGGGAAAGAAGAGGGACGGAAGCAAAACTGTTACATTGTGGTAAAAAAAAGAGTTAAATCCTGATCGCCGTTCGTGGTGAATAAAGTAGCACTACCTAATACATCAATGCATTTTTCCGCAAAAGGTGGGTAAACCCTTGTGCAAAATAAAAATATATTATGTAAATGGTGTTTATTTCCCTACACTACACTGTTTGTGAGCATGATAGCTGTACTTTCAGGTTATGGTTGACGCAGCTTGTTTGCCATTCGCCAATTGGCGTTCTCAACAAGTTCAAAACGAGTTCAAAGCATCTCTCCTTCCAGAGAGACATCAGGGACCGTAACATACACTGTTTCACAGAATCATGGCTCTCTCGGGATATACTGTCCCAGTCCATACAGCCAGATGGGTTCTCAGTACATTGCGCAGGCAGGAATAAAGAACTCTCTGGGAAGGCAGTATTTCATGATTAACTACTCATAGTGTGATTGTGATAACATACAGAAACTCAAGTCCTTTTGTTCACGTGACCAAGAATAATAGATGGCTGCATTCGCGCAAAACTGAAAGCGTGAACTAGTGCATTTAACCGTGGTAAGACGACTGGGAATATGGTCGAATAGTGTAGTTACTCCCTCCGTAAGGCAATCAAACCGGGAAAACGTCAGTACAGACAAGATTTATGTGGCAAGGTTTACAGACAATCACTGATGCTACCAAATACTAATTGAGTGTATGTAAACTTCTAACCCAGTGGGAATGTGATGAAAGAAATAAAAGCTGAAATAAATAATTCTCTCTACTATTATTCTGACATTTCACATTCTTAAAATAAAGTGGTGATCCTAACCCGCCTAAGACAGGGAATTTTTACGAGGATGAAATGTCAGGAATTGTGAAAAACTGAGTTTAAATATATTTGGCTATGTAAACTTCCGACTTCAACTGTATTCAATCTCTCCCTATCCTAGTCTGCTGTCCACCATTGTTCCTGTACCCAAGAAAGAAAAGGTAACTGAACTAAATGACTCTGCAACTGGGTCCTGGACTTCCTGACGGGCCGCCCCCAGGTGGTGAAGATAGGAAACAACACCTCCACTTCGCTGATCCTCAACACAGGGGCCCCACAAGGGTGCGTGCTGAGCCCCCTCCTGTACTCTGTTCACCCATGACTGCGTGGCAACACACACCTCCAACTCAATCACCAAGTTTGCAGACGACACAACAGTAGTAGGCCCGATTACCAACAATGACGAGACAGCCTACAGGGAAGAGGTGAGGGCCCTGGCAGAGTGGTGCCAGGACAATAACCTCTCCTTCAACGTCAACAAAATGAAGGAGCTGATCGTGGACTTCAGGAAACAGCAGAGGGAGCATGTATCTATCCACATCAACGGTACCGCAGTGGAGAAGGTAGAAAGCTTCAAGTTCCTTGGCATACACATCACTGACAATCTGAAATGGTCCACCCATAAAGACAGTGGTGAAGAAGGCGCAACAGTGCCTCTTCAACCGCAGGAGGCTATAGAAATTTGGCTTGGCTCCTAAGACCCTCACAAACTTTTACAGATGCACAATTGAGAGCATCCTGTCGGGCTGTATCAACGCCTGGTACGGGAACTGCACCGCCCGCAACCACAGGGCTCTCCAGAGTGTGGTGCGGTCTGCCCAACGCATTACCGGGGGTACACTGCCTGCCCTCCAGGGCACCCACAGTACCCGATGTCACAGGAAGCCCAAAAAGATCATCAAGGACATCAACCACCCAAGCCACGGCCTGTTCCCCCCGCTATCACCCAGAAGGCGAGGTCAGTACAGGTGCATCAAACCTGGTACCGAAAGACTGAAAAACAGCTTCTATCTAAAGGCCATCAAACTGTTAAATAGCCATCACTAGCCAGCTACCACTGGTTAACTCAACCCTGCACCTTAGAGGTTGCTGCCCTATATCCATAGACATGGATTACTGAATTACTGGCCACTTTAATAATGGAACACTCATCACTTGAATTATGTTTACATACTGATTTACTCATCTCATATGTATATACTGTATTCTATTCTACTGTATTTTAGTCAATGCCACTACGGCATTGCTCGTCCAAATATTTATATATTTCTTAATTCCATTATTTTACTTTTGGATTTGTGTATTGTTGTAAATTGTTAGATACTACTGCACTGTTGGAGCTAGGAACACAAGCATTTTGCTACACTCGCAATAACATCTGCTAAATATGTGTATGTGACCAATAAAATGTGATTTGGTGTGAACGCACACAACTCGTTGCTCCCAGTTTACAAGTAGTTTCTTTAAAAAGTTCCCCACCTGTTATGAACACAGCATTACCTATCTGATTCAACTCACCAACTAATCACCAAGCCATTGATTAATTGAATCAGGTGTTTCTGACTAGATTAAAAAAATTGCTTACCCTGGGTACTATTGAAGGTAGGCTAAACCAAGAATATTCCCATCTATGAAACAGATTATGACAAATTGATTTATTTGTAGGATAGACCAACTAGAGCTGGGACGATAAACCGAAAATGATCGACACCGACCATACCGATCACTTATCGCAAGTATTTTACTGATATCGTTCATTACAAGAAATCAAATTTGATCAAATAAGTAGCCTATACCAGAGAAATGTGAAGATTGAAATGAAATAAGTTTGCTAATATGGGTGATTGTTAATGGGACAATTGATGGTTCAACCATTAAACTAGTAGTAGGAGTTTAAAGGATATTTTTTTAAATGGTGGTGCACATGGTTATAAACTTAAACTTATCTAGCTATTTATCATTATTGCATCAATTCAGGCAATGGCGCTATGTTTTTTTGTCCATATCCCCCAGCTCTAAGACCAACTACATCACTGATGACATGAGCTCTAGAATGTTGAAATATAATACTTCATATTGAACATGCAATAATGCCTGGACTCTCAATTGCACCATGCAGATATCGTAACCATATGCAATTTATGCCTAAACAGACAACATTGTTAACATTCAGATAAGACAGATGTATCCATATATTTACAGAAGAACTGTTGATTATTATGCATTATTTTATTTTCACAATCAAAGTGTGTTTATAGTATTAAGGTATGAATCTATCACTTGTTATTTGCACCTTCTCTCTTCCATTGTGAAGGATGAACCTATTATAGGATATTGTCTTATACACAGTGATTTCATATCATCATGGCAATGAAATCTCATTACAACCAGACCAACCAGCTTCTTTTTTTCTTTCAACAATACCATAATAATGTCAATAAGTTGCCATTTTAGAACGATGATGATGAAAACTGTATGGAAGTGACTCCATAGACTACAGCTGTGGCACAGTCAGTCTTCTACTTTGCGAGCCGGTCTGCAGAATGTCCAGTGGTGCTCCACTGTATTCTCATTGGCTCGCTCGCTCATGTGATGCACTCGAGTGTTCCGGATGGTGAAGCCCTGCTTCATGATGTAGTCCATTAGGTGAACCCTGAGGGTCACTTCCTGGTGGTAGTCACACGGTCCAAAAGTGAAGGACACCTGGAAGTCTCTTGTGTCCATCATGTGTTTGTTCCACTTGGTGAAATTTTTGCAGATTCCCTCCAGCAGGGCTTGCACCTTGGTTGTTATGGTGAGCTGTGTGATAATGACGGCCACTGGGTTTGAATACTTGGATAGTTTCCGTGTGCTGGACAGCTCCACCACCTGCTCAAAGATGTCCAGAGGGTAGAGCGGCTTGGGTTCATTGAGGCAATGGATCAACGGTTCGATCAAGTAGAAATCCGCCTCCTTCCTCAGGAGGTCAGTTTCAGTGAAGTCCACAGGGAGCGTGAGCTCGGACGTACGTAGGAAGTTCAGCACGTACCGGAAGAGCGTCCCATCGCGGTCGATGAAGTAGTTTCCCTGGGCGTCCCGCGTTGTGGGAAAATCCCCACGGAACATGGCGCCCAGCATGGAGTCTGGGTACCGCTGCAGGGTTGATAGGGAGGTGGTGTACAGGTGGCCCCCCACATTCAAGGTCACTGGGTTAGTCATCTACAGAGTGAGACATTTACAAATTATACATTAGCATTGTGGAATTAGACAAGAACATGAATATAGCTATATGAATAAATCAAGAAACAACAGCAAGATATGTTGAACAAAAACATCTGGCAATGCATCAAACATATTTAATTCTAACCACTGTGGTACTGGTCAACATACTCATCTCAGTAGCCATCAACATTACTCTTAATCTGCACTGAATTTTAAGGTAGCCTTGACTTCAGGTTGTCATGTGTTACATACCCTATGGCCCCAGTCTCCATTCTCCATTTGTAAACAGAAAAGCCCACTTCAAGAGCAAACCCAGAAAGGCTGCTGATATGATCAGAAACTTAGTGCAGTATGTCTTGTCTTCAATATCACCTGGGAATACAAGTCACAAAGCAAGATATAATGTCATCATATTGACACGGGTGTGTTCAGCAAAGTCAGGTGAGTTGGCTTGGTCAAAGACTGCAAAACAAGCTCCGAACTGCACCTGCCAATTCACGATTTGCTTAAGACCAAACGTCTGTGACGAGTTTATTCATAGAATCAAAGATCATGCTTCACTCAACAAGAGAATCGACTTACATATTGATCAGCTTGAGGTTCGACAAAGCCTGAGCAGTTATTGTTAGATACCCATCACAGATGCCTTTGAACCTTCGAATTAGCAGGGAATTTATAATGTTGTGATTTTCAGGCAGATCCATGTGTGGACAGACTGAGGCCAATTTAGTGATTTCCCAAAATGAAGCAAAGAATGACAGATTTTGAGCATGAAAAACTAAAATGTGTTTTGCAAAGCTAAATAACTAGCTACAGTAATGTTGATGTGACCTGTTAGTACAGAAAGAAATGAGAACACAGTCAAATACATTGCACCATTAACGCACGTACTACATACAGTGTGACGCCATTGATGCAGAAAAACACGTCCAGCGCGAGCACGGATGCAGATGCGCAACCCCACATCATCAACTGGCTAGCTGCTAGTAGGCTATATTGGAAACGTAGACATCAAGAGCAACGATTTGGAGAGTTAACTAACGATCGATGGCATTGTATTAAACACTCGTTTGAAATTGCATTGCAAAGGCTTATTTTGATATGCTCGCTATTGTATTTTGGGGTTAAACAACCAACGTGCCATTAGCTTCTGTTAGCTTGCTAGTTAGCACAAATTACAGCTGTTATATTTAGCTATCTAAAGTGGTCGATAGCATTAAAAAAAACATACCTGTATGTGAAAGGTTACCCTCATTATTTCATCGATTCTACATGTTCGTTTAAAAGCTATCTAGACTTATATTTTGCTCTCATCAATGTTGGCTGCAAGGTGATGAATGGTGTCCTATCACTGTTCCCGATGCCCAGGGTACAGGGTCGTCAATAGTTACCACAGCGACAAAACCATAAACCCCGCCTATTCCTACAATTTATCTTCTTAAAATCTGATTTAAAACCTAACCCTTTCCGTAACCCTGATCTTAATCACACTGCCAACCTTATGCCTAACCCTGACCTTAAATGAACACCAAAAGCACATTTTGGTTTATGATATATTTTTTCGATATAGAGTGGCTTTGGTAAATAGTAAAAACCAGGCTGCAGCAAAACTAGCCAGCTAAACAAATGGACAACCAAATTCTTATGCGGGGTTCACGAAAATTACAGAGCTCTCACTTTTTTCAACATGAATGCGTGCGTTTGATCAAATAAACATCAAACACACACACAAATACATCTATAGTGACTATATTAAAACAAATTTTGATTTGGTCAAATTAACAACAAACACATACATAAATACATCTACAGTGACTAGATTAAAACACATATTTTGAGTGATGATAGAAAAGAGATGGAAGTATTCTTTATTTTATGCACATAGGCTAGCTACAAACATTCCATCAGCATAGTTTGATGAAAATCAATGAAATTAGACACAGGCAGGGTTTACTAATTTAGTCAAATATCATCCAATATTGCAGGAAGAGGAAAAAACAATATATTTGACCAAGATATTACATGGGTGAAAAAAATACCTGAATCTGAAAATATAAGAGTTTACAGTAATTAGTTGATCGTAAAACTTTTTTTTTTTTTTACATTTCAAAGTAAAATGCTTGACTAAATAATAAAACTTCCATAAAGAATATATTTCTCAGGAGCGCTTCTTAATGGTTCCGCTGGTGGTACCCAGGGAGATAATAAACTCCATGATGAGTTTGGCCGTCCGGCGAGGCCTCTCCATCACCACAGAGTGGCCACAGTTCTCTAACAGGTCCACCCTGCAACCGGGCAAGGCCTCCGCCACTACCACAGCTCCAGAGACATCCACCACCTGGAGAAGAGAGCAGCTATAAGGTTACTCTTATATATAGCATTCTTTCTTTTTGATACTATTATGAAAACATGGAGGATCATATGATAATATATGCTATTTAGCAGATGCTTTTATCCAAAGGTTGCATACAATTTTGACATATGGGTGGTCCTGGAAATTGAACCCACTATCCTGGCATTGCAAGAGCCATGCTCTTCCAACTGAGCTACAGAGGACCATGGGAAGGCAGGTAACTGTCAACATCATAGATGCAAAATCCCTCTCCTAAAATTGTTTAATTTGGATGCATATGCCTTCTGTCTTTTGGTATATTTACCTGGTCCTGTTTACCCCAAATGACTTGCAAAGGGGCAGTGATCAGCTGCAAATTTTCCTGTAGGGCGTATCTGGAGTTCTCACCCAATAACTCCATGAAAACTGTGGAGAGATTCTAGATTTAGCGAACCTTGTCAAAACGAGCAACCCAACATCTGCGACTATGACCTACATCTTATAATATTTAATGCATTCTTTGGCATAGACATGACAAATATTCATACAGAGAAAAATACCTCAAAACATTTGGCTATGAGACAAAGGAACAGAACAGAGACAGACCTTCTTGATAAAAATCATTGTGTGGAAGGCGAACATCCACCAGTCCTTGAAGAATCTAACATATGAAAGCAGAAAATAACAACAGTCTGATATCATTTTCTATCTGTAGGCATATGAAAGAGGAACATTAGGTAGGCCTTAATGCTTAACGATGAGTGTTTTTTGAGTTCTGTTCGGTTTTGGTTCGATTCTTTTTATTTATGATTTCAGAGCTTTTAATGCAAATTCCAAAGCCCAAAATAGTGAACATTCAATTGTCAAAACATTGAAAATATTCCATTGTCTCTGTCAGCTCCACATTGGGTAAACATCAATAGAAAATTACTATGAAATAATAAAATATTTTGGTTGTGTATATTACTTAGTTTTTATTTGATGACTTTATTATTTTTCATTCCTTAAAGTCATAATTTCATCTCCTCAGGCAGTAGCAGCCAGCCAGACAGACCATCTGACGTCATCTCTGTGCTCCCCATTCTATACTGTCTTTAGTTATCCTATTTAGCTAGGCTAGCCTGCCTAAATATGCTGCAAAGCTGTCTGACAAAATAATTTGACTAGTTCTTCAAAGTAGATAAAGCATACTTTCACGAACTGTCTCTATCCCTCTCCTCTTTGTGTTGTGTACATTCCTCTCTCATGTAATCTGTGTGTATCTAATGTAGCAGGCATTAAAGTGTATCCGTCTGTCTGAGCCGGAAAGAACAGGCGCAATGGATTATGGTCATTGTAGTTAATTAACATGTTTCTGAACTAGCTTGAATATTTGCGTAATGAAAACTACAACTCCCTCCATTCGTTCAGCCCTAGATATTGACTTTATTCTGCTCTTGAATTAATTGATTTCTCTCCAGAGAAACAGCGTGTTGGGATCACCAAACAACAAACCAAATTAAATTAAAATACTTGAACCGACATCTGTCAATTAGTTGTTTAATAATCAAAAAATAATAATTACGAAATGTCAGTTAATCGCTCAGCACTAGAAGGCCTAGGTTATAGCCTTTGCTAGCAATTTTGAAATATGAGCATTAATCTATAAAATTGTGCTGTTAATATTTCTATTAATATTATCTATTATTATTAATATACATTTTTTCGGACTGTTTTCCATGTTATTTGGTTAGTTCTCTTAAAAAGCACCCTCATAGATATGCAATAGACCTATTGCGCTTTGAAAGTGTGAGTGATGGGTGACAGTATTGAATTATGTTATCATACGACTGCCCATAATTCCCTCTGGCCTACACCAATTGGTGGCCAAGGGTTTGCCTTAGGACGCAAAGGTGCATCATGAGTCAAGGAGATGGTCTGATGATCTTAGTAACAACAGACCAAGCTAGATATGGGGGAAGGTTTTAGTGGGTGGAATATTAGGACAATTGGAGGTTTACACAGTTGCAGCTACAGTATGCTTAACAGTGCAAATATTATGGTAAACTATATGGACACTTAATAATCATGGTGCTTTTTAATGCTAAGTTTACAAACATTGGTTGTGGTAAGTATAATTGAAACTTGGGTATCATTATGGTAAGTGGGGAAATAAGTACACTACCGGTCAAAAGTTTTAGAACACTTACTCATTCAAAGGTTMTTTTTTTTTATTATTATTTTTTTTACTATTTTCTACATTCTAGAATAATACCAAAGACATCAAAACTATGAAATAACACATATGGAATCATGTAGTAACCAAAAAAGTGTTAAACAAATAAAAATCTATTTTATATTTGAGATTCTTCAAATAGCCACCCTTTGCCTTGATGACAGCTTTGCACACCCTTGGCATTCTCTCAACCAGCTTCATGAGGTATCAAATAAAATAAAATTTTATTGGTCACATACACATGATTAGCAGATGTTAATGCGAGTGTAGCAAAATGCTTGTGCTTCTAGTTCCGACCATGCAGTACAATCTAACAAGAGGAAGACCAAGAGGAAGACCAAGAGGAAGACCCAGGGAAAGACCAAGAGGAAGAGATCGCCTCCGCTCAAGCCGAAAGGGAGACGTTGCTGTTAAAAAAATGGCAAAATCAAATGGTCCCCCGTGGCCTATCGCGACCAGGCCCGTGTGATCTGCCACCCTGGCCCGGCCATGACTCCGGGCCCCACAGCCTATGCCGTGTTGCGTGCCCATGACATCGCGTCCACCTTCCACCTGTTCGCCACACCGGCAATAGAAAGAATAATTTTGGACATGACAAATCTGCAAATCTGCAGCGAAAATATGGCGACGCCTGGTGAGCCATGGACGCCACTGACCTGCGTGCCTACATAGGCACGCACTGACCTGCGTGCCTACATAGAGCTGCTAATCCTACAGGCCCCAAGGTGAGGCCGCGGCCAGCCTATGGGACGCGAAGAGCGGCAGGACCATATTCCGTGCCACCATGCCGCTCAAGGTCTTTCACAAGTACTCCAGGCTGCTACGATTCGACGACCGCCAGTCGAGACCCGCGAGACTTGCGACAGACAAACTTGCAGCCATAAGAGAGGTCTGGGACCAGTGGGAGGAGCGGCTGCCAGCTCTCTACAACCCAGGGCCTGACGTGACAGTGGACGAGCAACTGGTCCCGTTCTGAGGTACTGTGTATACGTGTGTGTGTGTATATATGTATGTATAGAGAGGTATTATATGTATAACATAGCACTTATTGTCCCCAAGTAGCCGGTAATGACGCTAATCTGTTCTCCCCGCCAAAGGRTGCTGTCCTTTCCGACAGTACATTCCCAGCAAGCCAGCGAAATATGGCATCAAGTCATGGGTGGCCTGCGACGTGAAATCCAGCTACGCTTGGAAGATGCAAGGCGGCCAGCGGAGGCCCTGAGAAGAACCAGGGGATGCGCGTTGTTCTCGATCTGACAAAGGGACTGAGTGGTCACAATGTCACGTGTGACAATTTCTTCACCTCCTATGAACTCGGACAGCAGCTCCTCAAGAGGAACCTCACCATGGTCGGCACGGTGCGAAAGAACAAGGCCGAGTTCCCGCCGGCGCTGCTCGCGTCAAAGGGCAGACAGGTCTTGTCCTCAAGGTTTGCCTTCACGCCCACCACCACTCTAGTGTCCTACCTGGCAAAGAAAAAGAAGAACGTGCTACTTCTGAGTACGCTGCACACAGAGGCCGACATTAGCGATCTCCGCGACAGGAAGCCGGCCATCATCCTAGACTACAACTGCAACAAAGGTGGCGTGGACAACCTAGACAAGGTGGTTGGAACCTACAGCTGCAGACGGATGACTGCCCGCTGGCCCCTGGTCATCTTCCACAACATCCTTGACGTGTCCTCCTACAATGCCTTTGTCATATGGCGAGAGATCAAGTCTAACTGGATGCCTCGGAAGCGGAACAAGAGGAGGGTGTTCCTGGAGCAGCTGGGAAAGGCACTTGTGAAGCCATTGATCCAAAGAAGGCAGCATCTCCCCCACACGGAAGCGGCGTCAGCACTTATCAAAGCCGTCCAGAGTGCTACGGCTCGTCAACAACCTGAGGAGCCCGCCACTGCCCCAGCCACTGGCCGAGCCACTGACCCGCCCACTGTCCCTGCCGGGGAAAGTAAGAGGAAGAGGTGTCAGCTCTGCCCACCAAAGAAGGACTCTAAGACACACACGGTGTGCTGCAGATGTAAGAAATACATCTGCAAAGGCTGTTCACACGCATACTGTCACACTTGTGCCCATCGGGCATTTAGCCAAGACGGGACAGGGTGACCCGGGGACACGGGGTGTAGAAATAATACGAGGATGACGGGAGGGTCAACAGTCTGATGGCCTTGAGATAGAAGCTGTTTTTCAGTCTCTCGGTCCCAGCTTTGATGCACCTGTACTGACCTCGCCTTCTGGATGATAGCGGGGTGAACAGGCAGTGGCTCGGGTGGTTGTTGTCCTTGATGATCTTTTTGGCCTTCCTGTGACATCGGGTGGTATAGGTGTCTTGGAGGGCAAGTAGTTTGCCCCCGGTGATGCGTTGTGCAGACCTCACTACCCTCTGGAGAGCCTTGCGGTTGTGAGCGGAGCAGTTGCCGTACCAGGCTGTGATACAACCTGACAGGATGCTCTCGATTGTGCATCTGTAAAAGTTTGTGAGTGTTTTTGGTGACAAACCAAATTTCTTCAGCCTCCTGAGGTTGAAGAGGCGCTGTTGTGCCTTCTTCACCACGCTGTCTGTGTGGGTGGACCATTTCAGTTTGTCCGTGATGTTTATGCCGAGGAACTTAAAACTTTCCATCTTCTCCACTACTGTCCCGTCAATGTGGATGGAGGAGGGAGGGGGGTGCTCCCTCTGCTGTTTCCTGAAGTCCACGATCATCTCCTTTGTTTTGTTGATGTTGAGTGTGAGGTTGTTTTCCTGATACCACACTCCGAGGGCCCTCACCCCCTCCCTGTAGGCCGTCTCGTCGTTGTTGGTAATCAAGCCTACCACTGTAGTGTCATCTGCAAACTTGATGATTGAGTTGGAGGCGTGCATGGCCATACAGTCATGGGTGAACAAGGAGCACAGGAGAGGGCTTGTGGGGCCCCAGTGTTGAGGATCAGTGAGGTGGAGATGTTGTTTCCTACCCTCACCACCTGGGGGCGGCCCGTCAGAAAGTCCAGGACGCAGTTGCACAGGGCGAGGTCGAGACCAAGGGTCTCGAGCGTAATGACGAGTTTGGAGGGCAGTATGGTGTTAAATGCTGAGCTGTAATCAATGAACATCATTCTTACATAGGTATTCCTCTTGTCCAGATGGGTTAGGGCAATGTACAGTGTGATTGCGATTGTGATTGCGTCGTCTGTGGACCTATTGGGGCGGTAAGCAAATTGGAGTGGGTCTAGGGTGTCAGGTAGGTTGGAGGTGATATGATCCTTGACTAGTCTCTCAAAGCACTTCATGATGACGGAAGTGAGTGCTACGGGGCGATAGTCATTTAGCTCAGTTACCTTCGCTTTCTTAGGAACAGGAACAATGGTGGCCCTCTTGAAGCATGTGGGAACAGCAGACTGGGATAGGGATTGATTGAACATGTCCGTAAACACACCAGCCAGCTGGTCTGAGTATTGCTCTGAGGATGCGGCTAGGGATGCCGTCTGGGCCGGCAGCTTTGTGACGGTTAACACGTTTAAATGTTTTGCTCCCTTTGGCTGCGGTGAAGGAGAGTCCGCAGGTTTTGGTAGCGGTCCGTGTCGGTGGCACTGTATTGTCCTCAAAGCGAGCGAAGAAGTTGTTTAGTTTGTCTGGGAGCAAGACATTGGGGTCCGCAACGGGGCTGGTTTTCTTTTTGTAGTCCGTGATTGACTGTAGACCCTGCCACATTCCTCTCATGTCTGAGCCTTTGAATTGCGACTCTATGTCTCTATACTGACACTTAGCTTGTTTGATTGCCTTGCGGAGGGAATAGCTACACTGTTTGTATTCGGGTCATGTTTCCGGTCGCCTTGCCCTGATTAAAAGCAGTGGTTCGCGCTTTCAGTTTTGCGCGAATGCTGCCATCAATCCACGGTTTCTGGTTGGGGAATGTTTTAATAGTCGCTGTTGGTACAACATCACCGATGCACTTGCTAATAAACTCGCTCAATCAGCGTATACATCGATGTTGTTGTTCGACGCTATCCGGAACATATCCCAGTCCACGTGATCGAAGCAATCTTGAAGCGTGGAATCAGATTGGTCAGACCAGCGTTGAACAGACCTGAGCATGGGCGTTTCCTGTTTTAGTTTCTGTCTATAGGCTGGGAGCAACAATATGGAGTAGTGGTCAGATTTGCCGAAAGCAGGGCGAGGGATGGCTTTGTATGCGTATTTTCCAGATTGACTGACCAACATGTCTTAAAGTAGTGATTTACTGTCGTTTCACTTTGCTTATTTGAGCTGTTCTTGCCATAATATGGACTTGGTCTTTTACCAAATAGGGCTATCTTCTGTATACCACCCCTACCTTGTCACAACACAACTGATTGGCTCGAACACACCTCTTTTCGTAAACATCCGTTGAATTGTAAAATATTTTATTTCATGAAATCACAAGTGCAATATACCAAAACACAGCTTAGCTTGTTGTTAATCCACCTGTCGTGTCAGATTTTGAAAATATGCTTTACAGCGAAAGCAATCCAAGCGTTTGTGTGAGTTTATCGATCACTAGATAAAACATTACAAACACCTAGCAGCAATTGGTCACGAAAGTCAGAAAAGCAATAAAATGAATCGCTTACCTTTGATGATCTTCGGATGTTTGCACTCCCGAGACTACTAGTTACACAATAAATGTTCCTTTTGTTCGATAAAGATAATTTTTATATCCAAAAACCTCCATTTTGTTGGCGCGTTATGTTCAGTAATCCACAGGCTCAGGCAGGTCATGAAGGGCAGACGAAAATTCCAAATAGTATCCGTAAAGTTCGTAGAAACATGTCAAACAATTTTTCTAATCAATCCTCAGGTTGTTTTTAACATAAATAATCGATAATATTTAAACCGGACGGTAAACTGTTCAATACAAGAGATAAAGAAAATGTCGAGCTACCACTTTCGCACGCATTAACTAATCGAAGGACATCTGGCTATCCACTGACGCGATTTGATAAATCTCGCTCATTTTTCAGAATAAAAGCTTGAACCTATGTCTAAAGACTGTTCACACCCTGTGGAAGACATAGGAAAATGAATCTGGTTGATATCCCTTTAATGGAGGAAAGGCAGGCAATGGAACAGGGATTTTTCAAAATAAGAGGCACTTCCGGGTTGGATTTCCTCAGGTTTTTGCCTGCAAAATCAGTTCTGTTATACTCACAGACAATATTTTGACAGTTTTGGAAACTTTAGAGTGTTTTCTATCCTAAAAATCTGTCAATTATATGCATTTCTAGCATCTGGGCCTGAGAAATTAGGCAGCTTACATTGGGAACGTTATTTTTCCAAACATAAAAATACTGCCCTCTAGCTTCAAGAGGTTATTAGAAGGAAAGAAATTCCACAAATTAACTTGTAACAAGGTACACCTGTTAATTGAAATGCATTCCAGTGACTGTCTCATGAAGCTGGTTGAGATAAATAAGTACAAATGTGCCTTTATTTAAGTCAGTTAAGAACAAATGCTTATTTTACAATGACAGCCTACCGGCCAAACCCTCCCTAACCCCCTTAGACTGCTGCGCCACTCGGGAATGCCAAGTAGGCACAACACTGTCATCAAGGCAAATGGTGGGGGATGGGTTACATTTTTTTTTTTTTAAATAAAGTAGGCCTAGACCTATGGATCAGTCTGATTACTCCACCTGTCGAGGGATCTTAAAGCGGACATGGGAGCAAAGCCTGAGCATATCCTCCATCTCCTCGGCGTGGACGGAATCAGTGGGATGCTCAGAGTGTAATGGCTGTGCTCAAGGTCCTGCAGATGATTGTCAAATTTTGTCTCACAGGGTATCGCTATACCTAGGGGGTGAAGACATATTGATACTTTTTTTCTGATCAGACTGATTTTTCCCTGAATCTCTCTCTCTCTCTCACACACACACACACACACACACACACACACACACACACACACACACACACACACCACACCCACACACCACACACACACACACACACACACACACACACACACACACACACACACACACACAGTGATTTCGCAATATTGTGATAATGTGTGACTGACCTGCTGGACAGATAAGGATGATGCTACAGATTTCGGAGGGGAAGCTGGCTGCGTACACCCCTGCCACATTGCCCCCCATGGAGGTCCCGACCAGATGGAAGGGCTTCCTGTTCAGTCGAACGTTCTCCACAAACTGCATAAGGAGTACAAAATAGAAACTCTGATGCTACGACACGTGGTTACTTATTGTGACATAACTTAAGACAACTCTTCTTGTCCCCATTCGTGGTCACCAATGCAATCTTTGATTATCTTTCATGCTGTGTATCGGGTGAGCGTATGTTGTTCCGATGTGGTGACAGGACCAAGACCCACCTGATGAATCCTCTTGACCTGGCCTTGGATGGAGTAGTCCTCTGAGTTGGTACGAGTGGTTCCCTCATGGCCAGGCATATCCACGCACAGTATGTGCAGGTGTTTGGGTAGATACTGCATGCCATAGATACATGTCACAAAACTTGATATTTACCTTTTTATGGGAATCAACTATACACGCTAATACCTACTATTACAGTAGTAAAGATAAACCTACATTTGTCCACAACTACTTTACCAGCCCACATAATACTAGGTGATTTATGGATTATGTTACCTTGACCATAGTGAGCCATGTGTCTTTGTGAGCAGAGAAACCATGTAGCATGAGGATGGATGGTCTGAACCCTGGCTTCCCTCTGTAAGAGTAACAGAAGCGGTACCCCCCACAGTCTGCATAGCGCACCTGTAGACCCAGGGTCCTCCTCCAGTACCTATTGAGGAATTGATAAATACTGTTTCTCTTTCTCTCTGAGTCTCTCTCTGCAACATGTAGAGAGATGAGTGTTCTGCTCTTTTACTGTTTCTATTTTGGATTTCCCTTTTAGCAAGAGCAAGAATGTCTTTAGAGCTTTGTTATGACTCATGCTGCATGTTGCACCTGAGCAGGAAAAAGAGACGTGAATCTGACTGTGGTGTAGCGCAGGATGTGGTTATAGGGGTACTGAAGGCTAGAATCAAGCTTTTCTACTATTATAGTGCAGTTTATTCAGTGGTGGGTGGGATCTCTTTTATGCAGATGTCTAAAGGAGGTGAAAAGGGTACAAAAAATTATCTCTCCCTTTAGCAACCTTCCTTTCTAATCCATAAAACTGTCTATAAGAATTTGACACCACACAAGAGGAGTGAAATACAGCACTATACCTTACCAGTAATATATTTTGATGAGGGCTGAGGGCCAGAGGATAAAAGAGGCCACAAAAGACAGAATAGGAATGGCCAACGTTGCACCAGCAAGGACCAACAAGTTCACCATATCTAAATCCGCGGCCATGGCTCCCCTGTTCGAAATCAACACACACGCTGTTATACACATTATGCCTACTGTATAGTTATGGGTTAGTACCAGTAGTTCTGATTTGACCTTCCCTGGGGGGGGGGGGGTAAAATATCAGGGGAGGGACATGGGATAATATGTAGTAGGCCTAATCAATTTAATCCTACTAAAATGGCTATAAAATGTGTAATAAATGAAGAAAGAAACTTACTTGATATGTGTTTTTTATTCTCTTTGAATAACTGTCATGGGTCGGTTTAGTATGGGAATCTACCAGAAGAGCTCAATCAGCTTCGTTGATCTGTCTGCCTAACGACCCAGTTGACCCAGATGTGAGATGCGTGGAAATTATTTACTTGCCTGGTTATCTTCTCTTGAATGTTAAGTTCAACTGGAATTGAGTACGTTGACGGCAGTCCTACTAGTCACTGGTTTAAAGAGAGCTCCTATTGATCTGTTGCTAAATAATTGTGTCAATTTTTTAAAGGGGACGCACACGTTTCCCTCTGTGATGTATTACAGTTCAAAGATGCCATGTTCATAACCTTTATTGCTTCACATTAGGGAAATAATTTGCTTTGTTGTAGTTGCATGTTTCACTGAATTTTTTACAATATGACTCCAAATGTTTCTATTCGCAAGTGAATTCATATTATTCCAAATGACACATAATTCATAGAATCAGTCAATACTTATCCCTTTAACCCTATTCTTAACAGGCTGGTAGAGCATGTTGTCAGTGGACACAAATCGTCATTTGAACTTGATTGGTTAACTCCCCCAGCCCTCCTGCACCAATTTCCATAATTTGTATCCTTATGGGTTGCTGCAGTTCAGTGTTTGCAAATTGCTATTCTAATGTGGTATTCCTAATCACCATCTTTTAACTTCTCAGCCGCCTGGTAGAGCTCTGTATGTTTTTCCAGAAGAGACAGTGTACCGGAGAAACTGGGAGTCAAGAAGCAGGAGGTGAGTTTAATAATATAAGAAACAGAACGATACAAAACAGAAGTTGCGTCTGGACATGAAACACATAACCAATACTGCCTGGGGAATGGAGGCAAGGGAGTGACAGATATAGGGGAGGTAATCAGTGTAGTGAGTCCAGGTGTGCCTCATAATGAGGCGCAGGTGCGCGTAATGATGATGCCAGGCATGTGTAATGATGATTGCCAGGACCAGTGGTTAGTAAACCGACGACGTCGAGAGCTGGAGAGGGGGAGTAGACGTGACAGACAGTTAAAGGGTTAAACATTCAGTTAAATGTGTCTATAGTCTGAGTGATGTAATTTATGCAATACAAAGCAAACTAAGTCCATTCAAAGTGTTGAAATAAAATATATAATGTAAAAAAACAAGTGTTTATAGTTTTTTCACAGTATAAAAGCATCTATTGACTAAGAACTCTAGTTGCCCAAATATAACAGAAGACTGCAATGATTGCTATACATCCAAGAATCAGATTCAGAAGGATATGCATAATTTCTTTCTCTCGATGATAAGTATTATAATTAATTGCTGTAAAGAATTGCTTTCATGCACTCCATTTCCCAAACTCCTCCACTCTCCCCCTCTCCTTATAATCTCTTTGCTCTGGGATTTATGTTGTCTAGCCCCAGAATGAGACTCCTTTATGCGGTGTCAGGAGTTCACCTATGGGTCATGATAGGGGCTGTACCAAATGTTTGATGTATTATAATAATTGATTATGCTGTATTAATAGAAGGGGAGGGGTTATAAGACCCCGCCCTCATTACACTTATAGGGTCCTAGACTACAGATTAACAATATATATTCATTATAGAGGTTTAGTGTTGTTCTAGAGTTGTTTTCTGGTCTCTAAGCCTCTTATAAAAGAGACCCCTCTGAGAAATGTGTGACTGAGACAGAACTCTGCAGGGGAGTGTAGGAGATAAGAGACTAGTCAGACATTCCACAATAAATTAACTGGAGTGGACATTTTTTGCCTAGGCCTTAGAAAACACTGGAACTATTATATCTCTCTTGCAAGTTTATATAGCTGTATATGCATGGGCTTGGTCTGAAGAGTATAAGGTAATGACGTATGCAGTGACATCACAAGGGCTGGACTTCAGGTTTAATAAAATAACTTGGGACCTTTTATATTTTGCAGGACTTACTCAGGAACATGCATTATGTTCCTGATGTCAACATCTGTCTGCAATTACATTAACTTGTTATGGCTGCAGGGGGCGTATTGAATAACTGGAAAGAGGTGCCCATTTTCAAACGGCCTCGTACTCAATTCTTGCTCGTACAATATGCATATTATTATTACTATTGGATAGAAAACACTCTCTAGTTTCTAAAACCGTTTGAATTATTTCTCTAAGTGAAACAGAACTCTTTTTACAGACCATTTCCTATCCGGAAGTGAGATTTCCAAAAGCGATGTCTCTCTTCAAGAGCTTGTCTATAAAAGGGCATGTCACTTAGGACTGTAGAAACACGTCATACACCTTCCCCTGGGTGTCATGCGGAAGTGAGAGCAGAAATGACTTGATTATCTCGTTCTGGGATTGAATACAACCTCTTGGAGTGAGAAGTGCGSCATADWWW